>NC_064416.1:31145000-31385000 GCF_023375975.1 Astyanax mexicanus | reverse complement strand
GGACTTCTGCTTAGGAAGATTTCAGCTCTGATTTTTCAGTCTGGCTGAGTTATGGTTGACTCAGAATTGACTGTTGGAGAGAGAGTTGAGTAATGTGTAAGGGGCGGAGCCTCAGATTTTTGGCTCCCAATCATGCTTCAGACCAATTGGATCATATCAAACGTTATATATATTTTTTTTTAACATCTTACAATATTGCAAACAAAAGGCAACATATTGTGATTATGTTTTTTTTATTTATTTATTTGTTTTAATAATAAAAAAAAAAACGACGAGTTGCTATGCTAATGCTCTTGTTGAAGAATGCTTAACTCTTAACATGGGGTCTAGAGTTCAAGTTCCTAGCTGAGTAGAGCTGATCAGGGAAACCAATGACAATAGAGCATTAAAAGTGCAGTTTTAAGTCAGTTTCTTACTGCAATTTTAAGTCACACAATGAGTAAATAAGTGTTCACATGTGTCCACTATTTATTACTATGGCTGTTATTACTACAGCTGTTCTGTAGGCTTTAGAGGTTCTTTAGAGAACATTAGTGATCATACAGCATCTTAAAAACCGAGGAACACACCATACAACCATACAAGTCATGGATATACAGTAGTTGTGCAGAAATGTAAAGCATAGTTAGGTTATAAAAAAAAAAAATCCCAAGCTATGAATATCTCACAAAGCACTGTTGTTCAATCCGTCATCTGAAAATTTAAGTAGTATGGCACAACTGCAAACATACCAATACATGACCGTCCACCTAAACTGACAGCCCGAGCAAAGAGAGCAGTAAGCTGTTATAGAAGCAGCTAAGAGGCCCATGGTCACTCTGAAGGAGCTGAAGAGATCCATATCTCAGGTGGAAGAATCTATCCCCATGACAACTTTTAGTCATGTACTCCACAAATATTGCCTTTATGGTGGTTATTTGTGCTTTTTAAGTTATTTCTCAAAGATATGTCGAAACTAGTTTGCTTATTGCAACCCGTTGCATTTTAGTGGCAGTTTAAACCATCAATGAGACTTACTTCAGCTGATGCAGCTGGATACTGTAGTGTACCCAAGGCTTAAAAGAGATAGAGGATGAAAAAGGAGCTCTATAAAAGATGATTTGAGAAGAGGTTTTGAAAGAGAGTGAGCAGAAAGTGAGCAGATGCGTAATTATTTGCTCCACACTACACTGTTACCTTTTCCCCCCACTCACCTGAAGCAGCTATCAGAACAGATCATTTCCTCTCTGTAATGGACAGTAAGCATCCGGTGCTCAGATGTTTGTGCTGGGATGCTCAAACTGGACGCAGCAGTTTGGTCTGGAGTACACATTTCACACAAGAGCCTGAAGAGCCCTCGGGAAGACCACAACATCCACTCTCTGTCATCGTCCTCTCAGAGCACAGAGCTCAGGATGTTTATCAGATGTGCACATCCTAGTGAATAGGGTTCAGGTGCCAGGAATCAGCCACAAATGGAGCACAATCCTCCTGGAGTGGGTAGTACTGTATATCAGTGACTGCAGTGTACAGGTTTTCTTCAGAACATTTCCTTAGAGGTTTGTTGTAAGCTTGGCAAAGATATGCTACAAATACTGCGGTGCTTGAAAGTTTTTGTCTATATGTATGCCTAAAACATTAGATGTTCACAAAATAAGAAAAGTAGATAAAGAGAATTCAGTTAAACAAATGAGTCAAACATATTATACTTGGTCATTTATTTATTAAAGAAAATGACCCAATATTACATATTTTTGAGGGGCAAAAGTTGGTAAACCTCTAGAATTAGCAGGATTTGAAGGTGATATTTGAGTCAGGCATTTTCACTCAATGAAATTACAATAATATGTGAGTGGAAACCTTTTTCTCCGTTTTCTTTAAAGAACAGGGATCTATCAAAATCAGAAAAGGAGTGTTAATGCTCATCATGCTGGAAAAGGTAATAGAAACACACTGAAAAAAAATAATGAGTAAAATTTACTTTAAAAAAGTTTCGCAACTTTCTGCATTTGCTTTTTTTTAAGTAAATTTAATTTCTTATACATTTAAGTAACTTCAACTTGGTTTCAAAACTTAAATGTTACATAGAGGAAATAAGTGAACTGAACTTCAGTCAATCCTTTCTTTTAGATTTGAGGTGGACACATCCTCTTCAGCTTCAATGGTGGCATCATTTATAGTGCACCCAAAGGCAGCTCTTGACAAAAGCTGCCTCTGTTGGGTTTTCAACAGATTTTCGTAAATGTTCACCAGGAGCAGGATGGGAAGTAACGTCTGAAGGGATGTAGTTACAGTGTAGTAATAGTGTAATAGAGATGCTGCAGGATTCTCAGTATCTACAGAATAATAATCTTTACATGTGAGAGTGTGTCAGACTTCTGTCTTTTAAAATCCTTTTCAGATACTTTTCAAACCCTTCTAATATATGTTTAGCATTCAGCAGCACAATTACACAATTGCAAAATTTTACTGCACTTCTTCACACAGTTAAACAGCACCCTCAGTCTCACTGTCTGTTCTCGGCTGCCATTGTTGTACACCAGAGCAGCAGGAAGCAGGTGGAGGACACCCTGCATATGTAATCCATCAGCAGAGCCTAACAGCCCAGTCAGCCTGTAGTAATAGACGGGAGTGAAATATGGCATAATAGATCTTTAGTGCTCCAGGTGTCAGTGCACCTGCAGGAGACCTCCTCTCCTCTTTAGAGCTGTTTTACATCTACTGAAGGATGGAGAATACAACACAAGTGTGAACACTCAGTGCTGCGGTGTGTTTAAGTGTTTTAGTAGTTTCTCTGTCACTGATAAAACCAGAAGTGGTAGTTTTAGATGAGTATAAAACAATACCGAACACATGGATGAAGGTGATACTCGTGGTCAAGTGGTCTAAAGCGCTGCCACTGTGATCGGGAGATTGCTGGTTCGAATCCCGGTCATTCAGCCTGCCATCAGCTGCCGGAGCCCTGAGAGAGCACAACTGGCCTTGCTCTCGCTGGGTGGGTAGATGGTGCTCTTTTCCCTCATCACTCCAAAGGGTGATATCGATCAGCACAAGGCGTCTGTGGGCTGATGTATCGGAACAAAGTCACTGCGCTTTCCTCCGAACTCGATGCTACATCAGCAGCAGTTCAAAGAGAGGTGGTGAATGACTTTAGATGTATCGGAGTAGGCATGTGCTAATCTTTACCCTTCTTGTGTTGTGGCATCACTTGTGTTTGGGGAAATACAACTGACTAGCAGCTAAATGCACATCTCTTCTCATTTAATGTGTTTTCTTTCTTTTTATGATTTTTCTTTTTTTACATTGTAAATTTAATATTGAAAACGATAGTAAAGCTATACAGAAAAGGTGTTTTCAATGTGTAGCCACATTTAGCTATTAATACAGATATTGGTATTTTCTTAGTGGAATAGTTTTCTCAGCATCTGAAAGGAGTTCCTGGGGATGCTGAACAATAGTTGCTGCAAAAGTATTTAAACCCCTTGGACATTTTCACATTTTGTCACCTTACAACTACAAACGTAACTGTATTTTATTGAGATTTTAAGTGAAAGACCAACAAAATGTAGCACGTAATTATGAAGTGGAATGAAAATAATACTAATTTTTAAATTAATAATATATATATATATGTATTTTTTTGTTCAATCAAATAAAAATAAAAATATAAAAAATGATTAAACCATGTATCATTTATAAAATGAAACCATGTTCAAAACCATGTATCATTCTCATTCCACTTCAAAATGATGTGCTTCTTTGTGTTTGTGTATCACTTAATATCTCAGTAAAATATATTTAAGTTTGTGGTTGTAAAGAGCGAAATGCAAAAAAGTTCAAGGGGTGTACTGCAAGTGTAAAATGCCCAGTCTGATTACAATGTGATGCCGCTTTAAAAGTTGTGTAGTGAACATGATGCTTAGCACAGCTGAAAGCGCTGGTAATTATCTGATGAGTTGGATCAGCTGTGTTAATGCAGGGAGAACTGCTCTCTGCACTGCTGAGGTCCAGCAGGACGGCAGTTTGACACCGCTGCTTTACAGGGAATAAACGGCTGATTACCCTCTCAAGCTTTTTTTTTCGGAGGCAACAAAATGGACGCCCCAGGCGACGGAGAGCTCTCTTGCAGGAATGGCCCTTGTTAACGTTTCGCTAAGTCAGAGGAAGACATTTCACTAATAAACCTTCTTCCCAGCTTCAGTCGCCTCTAGCTCAGAAATTAATACGGGAATGAGAATCAGGAGTTAGATCAGCACTAGAGCACTCTCTCCACTCTCGTCTAGTCACCTGACAAGAGCTGCAGCTAGTTAATTAATCTAGCAAGTTTTTTTTTTCCTTATTATTTGTTATTTCTAATTTTCTCCCATTTTTCTCTGTAAATGTAGCTACTTAGCTGTATATTCCACATTACTAGTGATGCCACAACACCAGGAGGGTGAATGCCTCCTCTGATACATGTGAAGTCAGCCACCGCCTCTTTTCCAGCTGCTGCTGATGCAGTATTTCTGAGTAGCATCACAGAGAACTCGGAGTAAAGCCCAGTGACTCGGTTCTGATACATCAGCTCACAGACGTCTTGTGCTGATCGACATCACCCTTTGGAGTGATGAGGAAAAAGAGTGCCATCTACCCACCCAGAGAGAGAGCCAGGCCAATTGTGCTCTCTCAGGGCTCCGGCAGCTAATGGCAAGCTGCATAACAAGGATTGGAACCAGCAATCTCCCGATCATAATGCCAGCGCTTAGTCCACTGGACCCTCAGTCTAGCAATGTTTTATTTCAGTATTTATTTATTTATTTATTTATTTTACACACCAGAAACTCTGGACCAAAGTAGGAACCAAGCTTCAAGTATTCGTTACATTGTATTCTGTACATTTAGTCTGTTTAGTTTTGGGTTCACACTGTAGTTTAGTGACTGTGTACATTACAATTCTTTACACTACTTCATCCTGTCATCATTACCTGGGTGGAGTCTATCTATACTGAAGACTGATTGGTTTGTAGAATGTCGTGTTGGATTTCAGCATGTTTTCAATTCAGTAAATTGCCTTTTAAAAGTAGATACAGGAATCACTAGCATAATCTATTGTACCTATATTGCTGCGTGATGCACCTGCACATCAATATATTATATATTTCGTTATATTTTGTATTCTGTTTGTTGTTGATGTAAAAAATGGTTGATAGTTGTCAGGGTTCAAATCAGTTAATGGCACACCTATGTTTTTTTGTTGCCAAGATAGCAATACGCCAGAAATTTACCTGAACACACCTCAGTTCCAGACCACCACGCCCATCAGTGTAGATATATGTGTAGGCTCCGTTGCTGTTTAAACGACACAGGCACAAGGTGTGAAAATAGAGTGTTGACAGGGTGTAAGTCAGGAATGAGCACCACAACGTGCGTTTTCCAGGATGTAAGATAGGGAGGGCCCTAGCTCTGTTGACCTTTCAGACCTGTATTTTTGGGTTTTGGGTTAACTTTGTGTGTATGGAGACACAGTTATTGATTCCTTGGTCATTATTATGGCCCCATTTGTTAAAAAAAAAAAAAAAAAAAATCTTATTCTGAGTTTTTTGGCTGGTTGCAAATAAAAAAATTCAGAGTTTTCTCATTATCTGATTACTCAAGGTAAACTATTCAATCAGCTTACTCGCAAACTCTGATGTTCTTCAGAAGTCAGAGTAAGAAGTACTCAGTTCCCCTGGCCTAGACCTGATGTTTTGGTTTTTGCCTACATCTGATATGCTAGTATACACAAAGTACATTTTGTAATCTTTATGTGTTTTTTCTTTTTTTCTCCCTTTTTCAATCACACATTAAAGCAGAACTTAACATTTTAACATTTTGTTATAAGTGGAAGCAAGAAATTGCTTTGTGGGGTTTTCTGAAGCATTCAGCAAAGAGAACGCCAACCTTGGCCTATCTGTCCTCATCCTGTTCTCCTGCTTTATCTGTAATTCTTCAGAGAGCTTCATTTCCTGATGGAATTCTGTTCTGCTGACACGAGTCTACTGAGACCCCAGCCTATTTTCCCACTGAGACAAGCCTAAGCCTGTTTTATATCAGCAAATATCACCGGCAAAAAATGGAGGAGGCCTACAATTATATGAAGAAGTATGAAGTATTGGGACACCTGCTGATTCAAGAGTATTAAGAAGCATTTATTCTGTCTCTACTATCTAAAAAAGACTTTCTACTACATTTTGGAACATTGCTGTGAAGATGTGATTGCATTGTAGACCAGAAGTGAGGTCAGGATGTTGCTAACTACATTAGGAATGTAATGTTCCAGGGAAAGTATTGGCTGGAGCTCCATCATTCCAGAGAATTCCACTTCTCAATACTGAGGGATTTACACCCATCCAGGGTTCCCACGGGTCTTAAAATGTGGATAATTAATATTTGAAGTCTTAAATTTACATTAAATTTGCTTTAGCTACTACATTTTCAGATGGTGTATTTAATGCAGGTGGGAAATCACATACTAATATTAGCAGTGAGTTCCTGGGGAGAGAACTAAGGTTGGCAGAGAGCTAGCTAACATTAGCCACAAGCTAGCTAACATTACTATGAAAATAAATAATGTCAGCATGAAGCTGGCTAACATTAGCCATAAGCTAGCTAACATTGCTGGGGAGAGAATTAAGGTTAGCAGAGTTAACATTAGCGGCTAACATACTAACGTTAGCGGTGAGTTAGCTACATTACCGGGGAGAAAACTAGAGGTAGCTAAGAGCTAGCTGACATTAGCTGTGAGCTAGCTAAGATGCTAACATGTAAATTTGACTTTTAAAATGGAGCAAGAACCCTGCCATTTTTTAGCCCATTCCTGGAATTATTTAAGCTGTGCATGTGTGTGCATGGGATATCAGCATGTACAGAAAATTGTTTATGCAATCTTTCTTCAGGTACTAGCTTGGACCCACCAACTCTTGTGCAAGTTGTGAGGTGTTATCTTGTGAGGGAGGTTGATTGAACACTGATCAGTGTGCTAATGGTAAGGCCAGGTGAATTTTGGTAGTCATGGGATTGAGGCATTACCACCCACAGTGGACTGCATGCTCATCGGGTGGTTATGATGGTGACCGACAGCTTCTGGCTAAAATTAGCCAGTGTGAAGCAGAGAAGCGACACAAGCACAAGCGTCACATCCACAATCAATTCAGGAGACCCCGCCCACACATCCCACATATCAGTGCAGCTATATTTAGCTTCCACAGGACATAGCAAAAGTCATGGGACACGATACTAGATAATAACTATGTTATTTGAAGTTGAAAGAGTATCTCTATCATCTCATCCACTAAAAACACAAAGAGCTGCTTTAGCCCAAAAACAAGCTGAATAATGCGTCCGTGCAGCGCGGCTCTGCTTGTGTGTACAGAATGTGGGAAGAAGATATCACAGTCAAGCAGGTTTTTGGCAAAGCAACATGTGTGGCAAAGAATCACAAGCTTCCGGCGCCAAGAACAATACCTTGCCAAGCCCAGAGAGAGATTATCTTCTTATGGACTCAACGCAGCCTTCATGTCTGGAGTGCATCTGTGTATATATCAGCTATGAAATTCATATATGTGTGAAGATTATGTGCGATCGCATATCACAGTTATTTTTTTTTCATTTTCCCAGACACATTTACAGTACACACATACAAATATAATATGAGTATACTGTACATAATATGGTTATCACTTTTTTGTATTAATAAAAGGGATATTCATAGATTACCTTTTAACTTAAAATTGTTCAGTTTTGTGTGTTACCATACCATACCAACTAAAGTTGCAAGGTAAACTTGTAAAGGATATAACAAAAAGGTTAGGCACAGAATGAACAAAACACAGGGAAGATAAACACTTTGAAAGTGACACCATTGAGTGTGTGTGGTGACGGTTTATATAGTGCTTGAAACAGGTGTGATCAATATTCTGGCGACTGTGATCTGGGAGGTGTCATGTGATGTGCAATGTAAAGAAGGTAATGAGGGGTGTTAGTATGTGGTGCATTCTGGGCAATGAAGTCTGGAGTTGGCAGATCACTGGAAGATAGGTGCAGGTGCAGGTTAAATCTGCTTAATCTTTTGTGTGCTTAGTGGTGTTTGTTAGCTCTGATACTCACTGTATTGGTTGAAACATGCACCTGGAGAGGGGTGTCTGGTTAATGGGGTTAACATTTTCCACCACATGGCATGCTAATTTTACACCTTTGAACAGCAAAAGCGGCGAAATAAAACTGACTTTAGACTTTAGTTCCATCTAGCTGTTAGGTAAACTACTGCATCTTCCTTTGAGCATGCAACATTGAACCCCATGGGCTAAATTAAACAAATACTGGTTGATCACATATTTTGACTCTGTCTGTCTCTACATTTTAGGTGTGCAGTTTGTTTAATGGTTTAAAAAGTGGTACATTTTAAATTTTGGTTTTGGCACAAACAAAATAGTGTATTTCAATGCATCGCTAATTCTGAAACCACAGAATTAGTGAAAACCACAGTTAGCTGAAACCACAGTTGGTGTTCAGAGATACAATAGATTACTGCATTTGTTAGGCAGCCTCTCACTGATGTATGCACATAAAGAAAGCCTCTATATGCACAGTGGTGTTAAATTATGCTGTTCCACACCAGTGTAAATATAGAGTGTTTTCTATATCTGCATACATCCGTGTGGTGCTGACGGGCAGATGAGAGGATAATGGTCCACGCTGCAGATGATTGGCTGGCTATTTTAGTGTATGTAGTGAAAGGTGAGAAATCATGCGTACAGTAGGTTGCCGGATGTACAGCAGTGAATTAGTGAATGCTGCGTGTTGATGTATTTTTTTTTTGTATGCAGGAAATTAAAGCAGATCTCTCCTGGTGTCTCTGGGGACAGGTTTTAGTGGGCATGTAAATGGAATCAGCCTAAAGCATACTCAGATACAATCTGAACATCAAACACGTGTAATACAGTGTGTAAACAAGCTCTTACCAACACTAATGTGGCACAAATTTGTGCCATGAATAGCAAGTATTCTCTTTTTTTCACAATGGGGATAAAATCACACTATATTGGGCACTATTTGTTGTTTCTTCTGAAATCAAGGCTATTTATAAAGAGTTTATGCTGCTTTTCTTTGAGTCTCTACTGTCCAGAGAACTGCTGTGAAGATTAGACTGCAATCAATGCCAAAAATTAGTGTTAGTGAGGTACTGGATGGATGGCGCTCCATCATTCCAGAGAACTCAGTTCCACTGCTTCACAGCTTAATGCTGCAGGGCTTTATACCCCTCTTTAGACCATACCTGCCATTGGGCAGTAGAATGGTGGAGCTAAATACAGAGCAATCCAGGAAGAAAACTTGTTGCAAAAGAGGTGCAAAAGACTTGAGACTGAGAAGGAGATGCACCTTCCAGCAAGACAATGACCCAAAACATAAAGCCAGAGCTACTGTGAAATGTTTTAGATCAAATAATACTCATGTTTAAGCACTAAACATTAAGCACTGATGATCTGATGGGACTATACTCCGTATGCTTAATAAAGCATATAGTCAATACAATACAAAAAAAAAAAAAAAAGATATATTGCCCAGGTCTAATATTATATAGCTTACATATTGCATCATCACAATACAGTAGTACAACGCACAGTGCTAATACACAACACTAAATTCATTAGAAAGGGTGTCCACATTTGGGTTTAAACAATGTATTTGAATCTGAAATGTCTCTGTATTTCTTGCCGCTGGCTAGTAAGGGTTAAACAGGATTCTCTCAGTGTTCAGGCGTGTGATGTTCTTTTGAGCAGAGCTGAGGATAACACGAAGAAAGCTCCGAGCTACACACAGGTGTGAATAATTCAGAGGAGGAGTGGGAATAGTGACTGGATGAGTCGAGAGAACCAAGCGAGCCAGCCAGCATATGGGTGTGTAGTGCTGTATATGTGCGTTTGTGTGTGTGTGTGTGGGTGTGTGTAAGAGACAGAGTAAAAATATTGCAAATTTAAGTATTCAGACTTTTTATTGAAATACACCATTTGATTCTTGAAGTATTACCTATATCATCACTTTATTCTCAAAATGCCATAGTGTATGATTTTTTTTTTTTTTCAATTCTGAAAAAATAATTGCTTAATTACATAATGACAATTCTCAAAGTCTACTATTTATTTTATTTTATTTTTAACAGTGGCCCTAAAACACTGTCATAGCTTGATTGTGTGTGTGTGTGTGTGTGTGTGTGTGTGTAAATGACTGTGTATTGGGGCCACTCTATATAAAAAAAAAAAGACTTAAAATTAAAAAGATAAAATTGTGATGTTTTGAGAATAAGGTCATAAAATTATGAAACCAAAAATGAATGTATCATCAACGTATCTTAGTTTAATGTGAGCCGGTTATCCCTTTCACAAACACTTTGACCATAATAATTTGACTTTGCTGGTATTTTATATATATTTTTTTAAATGTAGTTTAAAAAAAAAAAAAAAACTTTATTCCCAAAATATTACCGTTTCTATTAAAAAGCTATTGCATATTTATTTTTCTAATTTTTTATGAAGTTTATTCTGAAAATAGAATTACTTTTATTCTCAAAGTCTACTCAAAGTCTACTTATTGCTTCCTGCTTCTGTGCTGTTCAGACGCTTCTTTGCATATCTCCTCGCTTTGCTCTTTTTCTTACATTTTTTTTTTCAGAGGCTATCAGAGCTTTTTCTCTCTAAACTCATTATACAGATAAGGCAAGATCACTAAAAAGACAAAAAAAATGCTACTTTTTACAATAGACAATCTACAAAATGCCTCTTCAGGATTTAGAGCACATGTGCTGTCAGAACTGCTACAGTCTTCTACAAAAGATGATTGTTTTGGAAACAAGTTTTCGGACCTTACTATTGGATTGTGTGTGTGCGTGCATGTATGTGCGAGTGTGTGTGTGTGTGTGTGTGTGTGTGTGTGTATTCTGGCAGAGCGCGGGTTAGCGGTTAGCGAGGAGGCGGTCAGTGGCGCGGATTCCAGTGTTTGGATTGGAGCTGCACCTAAAGCCTGGCTTTGTTTAGCTGGGCTCACCTAACAAAGCTGCTAATTGTTAAAATTGATCAGCTTCGCTTCAGCAATTAACAACCGGAATCAAACACAGCACTCCTGCTTAATCTCTCCTTTTGGCACTTCAGCTGGAAATGTCACAGCTTATCTCTCACTGTGTTCACTTTTCACAAGCCTCTGCTTGTGTGTGTGTTTATTGTACATTATCACAGAGTGCAGAACACATGTAATGAATGATGTCACACTCAGCCCTACACTAATTATGTTTTAATTAGTCGTCTTTTTTGATCAGACTGTTATGTGATTCAGAGACTGCCTGCTCTGATAGGACCCAGGTACTGTCACTATAGTGTGCTGCCTCTAACGTTTACTTATACAGGTTTATTATAGGGGATCCCACAAGTCTCAGTCTTGGGGTGTGGTTTATTTTTGTAGATAAAGCCATTCTTGGTAAATTTCCTGTTGATTTGTCTTCTCTTTTAAATATTAAGCAAAGAAATTAAATGTCTATTGAGTCTTCATTTTCTCAGTGTGTTCTCAGTGTCTTTTGTTTTTTTTACATGGACAAATATAGCCAGATGTCACCGGTCACAATTAGAGGTCTGCTTTGGCTAGAAACTGGCAGTGCAATAGTTATCCCAACGAAGATCTTACTATTCAATATATGATGATACACTGAAATACTGTAAGACAGGTGATATATTTCCATTGTTTTGTGGGGGAGCTGAAGATCAGGGTTTAAACACAACACAGAATGAACCCCTTTCTGACACCAGTGTTCATCCTAAACTTAATCCTAAACATCCAGCAAACTAGGACCCAAGGCCATTTTTTTTTTTGTGGGATGTATTGATAGTTTGATGTATCTCAATGTATGTAAATCAAAGCAATTGTCATTTTAGATTTTGAGCTTTACATTTAGAGCTTAATATCAAATATATGACTTTGCCACCGACCTGAAACCAGCACCACTCTGGTTCACGAACCAAATTTAATGTCAGGAGCTGGAACAGGGAGAGGACGCAGAGGCGGACGCAAGTGCGAGTTACATTTATTAACATACATAAAAAAAAACAAGAAACAGGTCAGAGAAAACACGGGGATCACGAAACCTGACTGACGTCAACAACGCACAATCACGGACGAAGGTAACCAGTAGAGGGGGACTATTTATACCAACGGACACAGACTAGAAACAGGAAACACCTGGGAAGAGAGGGCGGAGCTACAAAACAGGTAGGCCACAGGATAAACACAAGGAGAGTAAATAAACAGACGAAATACATGAAAACGTGACAGAAGCCACTCCTTAATGCGCAGCTCCCGAGGCGCATAAAACCAAACCCCGGGAGCCGGCAGAAGAGAGAGGCCTGAAAAAAAAAACGGACGGGACCGGGGACAGCGCAAGAGACCGGACTAATGACAGGACAAAAGACTTGACAGAAGATTTGACATGGGAACCGGGACCAATACATTAACAGGAATAGATATAAACACGGTGACTGGAATGGGCACAATAACATGACTTGACAGGGGTACAGGAATACTAACAGTAACAGGAACTAACACTGGAATGCACATAGGAACAACAAACATGGAGGGAAGGCTAGGACTGGCAAAAGTTTTAGCAGTTTGTGGGGCCAGCCTAGGCAATGTCCTGGGTAGTTCAAATGGTCTGTGAAATGGTCCATGAGCGCGCGCAGCGCACGCACCCGCCGATGCGGAAAAAACCGAGCCGCCGGATTTCGCCGGGCCGAGAGCCGCTGAGCTGCCGTGATCGGCCGGGGCGAGAGCCGCTGAGCTGCCGGGGCGAGGGCCGCTGAGCCGCCGGGGTCCGCCGGGGCGAGAGCCGCTGAGCTGCCGGGGCGAGAGCCGCTGAGCTGCCGGGGTCCGCCGGGGCGAGAGCCGCTGAGCTGCCGGGGCGAGAGCCGCTGAGCTGCCGGAGTCCGCCGGGGCGAGAGCCGCTGAGCTGCCGGAGTCCGCCGGGGCGAGAGCCGCTGAGCTGCCGGAGTCCGCCGGGGCGAGAGCCGCTGAGCTGCCGGAGTCCGCCGGGGCGAGAGCCGCTGAGCTGCCGGAGTCCGCCGGGGCGAGAGCCGCTGAGCTGCCGGAGTCCGCCGGGGCGAGAGCCGCTGAGCTGCCGGGGTCCGCCGGGGCGAGAGCCGCTGAGCTGCCGGGGTCCGCCGGGGCGAGAGCCGCTGAGCTGCCGGGGTCCGCCGGGGCGAGAGCCGCTGAGCTGCCGGGGTCCGCCGGGGCGAGAGCCGCTGAGCTGCCGGGGTCCGCCGGGGCGAGAGTCGCTGAGCTGCCGGGGTCCGCCGGGGCGAGAGCCGCTGAGCTGCCGCCGTCCGCCGGGGTGAGAGCCGCTGGTACAGGGCCGGCGGGTGCAGGTAGAGCCGGAACGTGCGGTCCTCTTCGCCTCCTCCGGCCACGGTTGGTAGAGGCTTCTAAAGAGGTGCACCCCACCTGCAAGCTGGAGGAGAGAGGGATCCGCCGGATCGCTAACCTGGAACCCAGGAAAGAGTTATTCGCTGCATCCATATTTTGGTCCGTGATTCTGTCAGGAGCTGGAACAGGGAGAGGACGCAGAGGCGGACGCAAGTGCGAGTTACATTTATTAACATACATAAAAAAAAACAAGAAACAGGTCAGAGAAAACACGGGGATCACGAAACCTGACTGACGTCAACAACGCACAATCACGGACGAAGGTAACCAGTAGAGGGGGACTATTTATACCAACGGACACAGACTAGAAACAGGAAACACCTGGGAAGAGAGGGCGGAGCTACAAAACAGGTAGGCCACAGGATAAACACAAGGAGAGTAAATAAACAGACGAAATACATGAAAACGTGACATTTAAAACCGTTTGCCACGTTTTCACCCAACAAAAGTAGGTTCTGAAACCAGTAACATTTGTTTGCAGCAGAAACCAAACAATACTAGGTCCTTCAGCACAAAACGTGACTGCTTCTGTTCAACGTCGCTGTTCAACGGCCTCTGTTAATGACGTATGATGTGACTTATTGACGGTTCCACTAAAACTGGTGGAAACACAGGCTGGTTTGTGAAAATTACCACAGTTCTTATAAGCCCAAATGGAACTTCTTTTGGAACTTCTTCTTCATTGAGTTATTTTGGTGAAAACGTGCTTTTAGTGAGAGAGTTGAGAATTGATACAACATTTCAAAATGTAACATTCCGATTCTCAAGTGTAGGGTTGCAACTAATGCTTATGTTTGTAGTCAACTGATTTATTTGGTATATTTTGCCGATCCCAAATCGATTAGTCAACGAAAATGTCTGCCATGACCTCTATCTCTGTTTCCTGTGGGTATTTCTCCTGTTCCTAGCTTTCTCTATCGCTTCAAAATGATAGAAACAGCTAAACACGCCTTTTAAATGGGAATATGATATTTCTTATATAATATTTAGTGAGTAAATATGGAATCTGTTGTGTTTGGGCACTTTTGGAGACCGAGACCAAGCTGTGTGTGATCTGTATGATGTACCAGTTACCCACTGTAGCTACAAATTTAGTCGACACTGAAATTTGAGGCAGCTAAGTCAACACATTTTCATAAACATTATTGATTTTGTCGATTAATTGTTGCAGCCCTGTTCAAGCCCTATGGATATTTTTTGTTACACCCCAGTAATGCCTTCTTTGAGACTGTGGATGTTATATAAATCTTAAATACCCATGAAACTTCTCATCCATCTGCCACAATTGAATAATATAGCATATAAAATCATATTATTGTATCTAAAGACCTTAAACAGTAGCTTGTTTCCCTGTGGTTTGTCCTCCCTGCAGCTTGCTTGCTTGTACAGTGTTTGTGATTCTGATATGTGATTCTGTAGTGTTCTTTAAGGTGCTGTAAGTGTTGGCGAGCCTCTCTGAAGCGTGAAGATGAGTGTGATGACAGCTGTAGAGTACAGTAAAGTCAACTCAGCCGAAGCACGAAGCAGCCACTGCACAGGGGGAATCATTACACATACAGCGCAGAGCATAAATAATACAGCCGCAGTTTAGATATCTAACTCCACCGGCCTCGCAAATGGCCAGGATACGTACCGGCACTGTGCCCATGGGCCTTCTCGCTCGCTCACTGTCTCTCACACTCTCTCTCTCTCTCTTTCCCTTCCTCTCTTCCTCTGTTCCTCTTCCTTGCATTTTTTCTCTCTTGCCTGATGTCTCGTTAGCTATGCTGAAATGTAGCTTTAGCATTTCAGAGATTCCTGAGAAGAAGAGAAGAGAAAAACCGAAAGTCACAGGGTGTGTCCAGTTCATAGGGTTGGTAGTAGTATTGGGACATCTGCCCATTCACTAATATCAGTAAGCTTCTTCTAATATCAATCTATTACAAAGACTTTATCCTGATTTTGTTGGAGTAACTGTCTATGAAAGCGCAGCGAAAGTTCTACTAAAGACTCCAACGCTACGTCACCTAATTACCTATCCAATCAGCTGTTCTCTCTGCCTTTAAATAAGATCACTCATTCAGTACCTTTGCTGCCTTTCAGACGCTGATGGTCGTTCTTAGTGTCATCCGGAGTTCTCTCTTTTACGTCCCGTTCTCGCCTCTCGTGTGTCCGACCGGCGTCCCGTGCTGGCCTCCTGCTGCTGGCCCCTTTGTCGTCGGACGCCTCTCGCTCCTGCTACCGGCGCCTCCCGCTCCTACTGACGACTGCCGCTCCCCTCGTCCGGTCGGCGGTGCAGGGAAGACGAAATCTGCTTGTCCCGGTCCTTCAGGCGGTCGCTGTCTCGGTGTGGAGTTCGCTCCTGGTGCGCTTCTGTCGGATCTGCTGCTGCTGCTGCTGCTACTGCGCTGCTGGTGCGCTTCTGCTGGATCTGCTGCTGCTGCTACTGCGCTGCTGGTGCTTATTGTTTCAATGCTTCACTAACAGTATTAACCAGTTATTAAAAAAATCTGAGATACTCTCCCAACACTGCTGATTATCACATGTTTATATATAGCTTAAGGCATTATGGCCCGTGGTCATTTACATCAACACAAGCCAGGAGACAATCTCCTCTTTATCTTGGGCTTACAGCCCAGACGACATGACATGGGGATTATTGCATGTTACTAACAGCATGTTTTTTCAGGGGTCGAACCCCACGCTTGTCAGGCTCGTCGCCCAAGCGTTTTACAGGGCGCGCAGCCCGTTACTAACAGCAACGCATGCTTTGGGGGCGGTCCCCGCGCATGATGGGCTCGATGCCCAACCTAGATGCATGTTTTGGCCATGGCCCTCACTAACAGCAACGCATGCTTTGATCGGGCTCGACGCCCACGTGTATGAATGTAGGGCCCGTGGCCCGTATGCTTGGGGGCGCACCCCTCGCATAACCTTATTTCCTTCTTGCTAACGTATCTTCCTTCTTCCCCTTCTTCACTCCCCTATCACACAATTTCCCTCTGATATCCTTTAGGCCCTATATTAAGTTGTTTTTCTACCTTCTATTATTTCTGTACTTCTTTATTTACGTCGCTTTAGACAAAAGCGTCTGCCAAATGTAATGTATTGATCGGATGAATGCAGAACTAATTAAAGAATGAAAGAATTAAATGTTTGAATGTAGGCACATGGCCTGTATGTTTGGGGGCATTCCCCGCGCATGCTCGGATGAATGGATAACTGAATGAATGAATATGTAATGATCTAATGAAGAAAGAATGAGTGAAGGACTCGCGCGTACGCTTTGGGGGCGCACCCCGCTCAGGCCCGTAGCAAGCGTATGTATGAATGAGGGCATCGGCCCATACTAACAGCATGGAAAGTTGGCGCAATGCAAGCGCATCACTGGACACTACACCTACGTTAACTCTGCTTGTTACTGCACAGGGCACCCACATTTAGATGCATCAAGCATGTGCTCACTTAACACAAGCCACAAGTTAAATGCTAATAAACTCACTTATGCGTGGGGATATCCGAGGTATAAAAGGAAATACTTCACTGTCCACAGTCACCGGTGCTAAAGAGCTATCGTTTAAAAGTACGGTATCGTTTATTATTATGCTAATTATTAATCAATCGTTTCTTTTATTACAGGATGTAGAATAAAGTAAAGATTTACTGGTGGGTATATATATATATATATATATATATATATATATATATATATATATATATATATATATATATATATATATATATATATTAATTCTTTCACTTTTGGGGTTTGCTCCGCACCTTTCTCCAATGTACGACAGGATCTGCAGAGCCCAGATGAATCAAGCCCTACGCCTACGCCAAAGACTCTACTAGAGGACTGTTTCAATATAACCTCTTTATATATGTATCTTTGTTTTGCTAAATATGTTAAAACATTAAATTGTTCAACTGACAACATTTCTTCCGGAGTCGTAATAGTAGAACTTCTGTCCAGGAAAGACTATCCAATCGAATATGATTCTCAAAAGCAGCTCAATATAGACCTATTGGCATCATGGCTACATGGATTGTTGAAAGCAGAGACTCTTTGAGGCGACATTTGAGTAGTGTACCTCTTGGTGAGAGATCATTGATTCCTAGACATGCCTCTACAACTATCAACATTTTTACCAGTTGACAGACTTCAAGATGGGGTCATCTTAGACTAAGAAAAGCAGGATGGTTGTTTCTGTTACAAATGACCTGCCATCAAGGCCACTGGTCAGCCAGTCATCTTTGTCTTAATTTGCAATGGCATCTTATACAAGAAATCTGGACTGGTTGCAACAAACTGGAACCATACCATTAGGAGCAAATTCAGGTTCTGTTTGGGATCCAACATGGTACTTTCAATTGCCATTGATCAGCAGGATAATGCTCACCCACATACTGCATAGCTTTTCCAAGAATAGCCTGCCACAGACTCTAGATCACACATTAAAGACTCCACTTCCCACGGTGCACCTGTGCCTAACCTCCCTGTTCTAACTCTCTGGCTTTCTAATTATTTACACCTGGTCATATTAGTATAAGGAGACCCCTGTCTCTGTTCCTAGTTTCCCACTATTAAATCTAGCTTAATAGTTCTTCTACCCCACATTTCTTTTGTGTTTGTGTCTTTTGTGCTTCTTTGTTTTTCCTGACACATTTTTTTTGTATCTTTGAATATCACTTTTTTACCTAGCCCTTTGTTGTTTGATAGTTTAATAGTTGCCAACCTACAGTATTTTTGTATTATTGACTACCCTTATGCCTTGCTCTTCTTCTATTTCTTTGGATCTTCTGTGTATGATCTCTTTGCCTGCCTATTCTGGTATGTTGTTTGTCTTTGCTGCACTTTTGTTACTGACCTTGCCTGTCCATAACCGTTCTTATAGGTCTAGCCCTTTATTTAATAAACAGTGTGTTTGGTATCCACGTCTGGCAAAAAGGGTAGTTGGTCCTCTTTAAATTAAATTGCTTTAATATTCATCACTTACATATATCATTAGTACATTCAATACATTTACACACATAAAGCCTCATTCCATTCTCGAGTCTTCTCATTAACATAAACTGACATGCTATATGGGGCATACACTGAATATTGAGGTTTTTGGGGAGTTTTTTTTTTTTTTTTTTCTCAAAAATTTCAGCAAACTGCAATAGTGTGAGATACTGAGAGATCCCGGATTGTGAGATTAAGAGCAGTATGGATGGGCAGGTGTAGGATGGACGTAATTAAAATGATATATCCGCTAAAGTCCTGAGTGTAGCTTAATATCGCTATAAGATTATCCGCAGCTTATCCTCATCTGGGGAGACTGGCTCATACTCGTGTTTGTTAAACAATCAGAGAAAGCAGATCCAGCTCAGTCTTCACTGTAAACTCGCTAAAATCCGGCGTCGAGCGTCCCCAGTAGAGTTTTAATTGGAATAACTCTCAGTCCCCCTGCAGAGAGGCGTTATCAAGTTTTCCACAGGGCTCCCGAATCCGAGAGCCTCCGAGAGCTCGCAGAATTCCGTCCGGAGACGCTCCGCTGTGTTTATCCAATAGAGCTGCTCAGTGTTCTCTTCTGTCATGCCGTTCTAATATGAAAGCGCTATAAACACAATGTTCTTTGTGACACTTTTGGAGGCTGTGGCTAGTGTGAGGCAGTGTTCCCATGGGGGCTGGACACAAAGCCCAGGAACACGCAGGACAGGCAGTGAAAACCCCAGAGGGAACAGTTTATTGTATTATCTGAAAGAGTGAGCAGGGGAAATTGGTCAGTCAGGCTTGGACGGCGGTGTCTTTTACTGGGTCCAGTGCTGGGTTGCGTGCATCCTGAGGTCCAGCGGAGCTTGGCATTTTCTAATTTGGCTGACTACGTGTTAAAACTGTGGCTTAGCTCTGGAAAAACAGGAACAAACAGACATCATGGTGTGTTCTGATATAACCTACTGTTTTCAATTTTTAGAAATAATATATATCCAATAAATATGTCAGTCTACTAGTCAAAATTTGGTCACACCACAAATTTTAACCCATTTTGTCCCTAATTTGGCACTCCTGTTAGGGAGTCATATGAAATCCCATCAATAGTAATGTCCCCAACATTTGGCAAGTGAAGACAAGCATCGACCTTCTATGATACATTTGGCTCATGGATGCCTTGTGCTGATCGACATCACCCTAAAAGTGATGAAGGGGGAAAAAAAAACTATTTACCCACCCAGAAAGAGGAAGGCCAACAACTGTGCTCTCTTGAGGCTCCAGCAGCTGATGGCAGGCTGCATAACCAGGATTCGAACCAGCAATATCAGCAATCAGCAATCCCTAATCCTAGTTTTTCTTTTAACAAATGTGCTTAGTGCTGTTCATAACGGAGAGAAAACTCCTTATAGGAGAGTCAGTTCACTCTGTGGCCATCTTTGTAACACCTCTTTGAAGTTATATCCACTCATACGAGACCAGACTCTGATCTGTTAGAACTGGGAGAGACTTACATACTCAAAACTATTGGTTAAAGTACTGTTTAAAGACATATTTTGAATCATTTATAAAATCTAATAACAGCCTCATGAATAGTTTATAGTGTTCAGATCAATAGTGCTTGAAAAACATTATTTTTCCGCTTGTTCTGGCTACTGCGCTTGCACAGATCTCCACATCAAGTAGTATTTCCCCATTAGAATTTCAATCCTCTGTCACAGTGTAACCGATAAGTTAAATCATTTTTGTTAAAGGGCGGGAGTTTTAATAAACATATGACATGGCATAATGAGTTTTATAGATTCCTTGATTGGTCTCCTAATTTATAATATTAATACAGTAGACTATCGGGAACTTGATGTCATACAATGCCAATGTTTTATGGTTTCTCTTGTCGTGTATGATTTGTCTATGTCTTTCCAACACTGATTCTTTTAAGTAATGATTACATAACGTCTATTCCTCTGTTAGATTTCTGTACATCATGGATCATTAATTCAGGTCTTAGAGGGTCAGTGCGCTGCACAGTTTGGTGATTTCCCTGCTCTGAAACACCTGATTCATCTCCTCCCTTAATGAACTGGGCTGATTGGTGTGTTTGAGCAGAGGAATCGACTGCTCTTTTACTGTAGTAAGCCCTTCAGGACTGGAATTGATGATTCCTGCTCTGTGGGTTCATTTTCCATGCTGTCGGGCCTGCAGTTGATGAGAGCTCTGAGAGTGTTGTCCAGTCCTGCAGCCCTCCTGCCGCCAGTGCTCTATTTTACGCTTTGCCTAAATTAAACCTGGAAAAGTTCAGTTTCTTAAAGAAGTTAAGCTTTTTTTGTGTGTGTTCTCTCTACAGAAAGTGAAGAGTACGGGCCAGTGTTCATCCAGGAGCCTGACGACGCTATCTTCTCCCTGGACTCGGATGATAAGAAAGTCATGATGAGCTGCGAAGCGAGAGGAAACCCTGCTCCCACCTACAGGTACAGGCCTTATCATTTCATTAACACGGATAAGACATGATTAAATTGGATAATAAATGGCATTTAGTCCTGGGTTATACTTTTTTAATTTACAGACCTCTGCAGATGTGACATTTCAGATAAGTTGGCACTAATTCAATGAGGGCTTTAAACTTTTGAAATGATGTGTCAGCATTGGCACTTTAGCCAAGGGACTAGCTGAGATCTGAAGATGAGCCAGAATTCCACATTGTTTAACAAAGTCACTGAGACTCATTGAGATGCATTTAAGACAAAAGTTACAGTAGTGCAAAACACACCTGTCTCTCCATTCAACAACCAAAACTCCACCAATACATCAAACTTCCTTTCAGTACAATCAAAAATCCCTCCAATACAACCAAAACCCCTTCCAGAACAATCAAAACTCCCCCAATACAACCAAAACCCCTTCCAGAACAATCAAAACTCCCCCAATACAATCAAATCTCCTTGCAGTGCAACCACACCCCAATACAACCCAGACTCTTCCAGTACAACCAAAACTCCCCCAATACAATCAAATCTCCTTGCAGTGCAACCACGCCCAATACAACCCAGACTCTTCCAGTACAACCAAAACTCCCCAATACAACCAAAACTCCTTGCAGTACAACCACACCCCAATACAACCCAGACTCTTCCAGTACAACCAAAACTCCCCCAATACAATCAAATCTCCTTGCAGTGCAACCACACCCCAATACAACCCAGACTCTTCCAGTACAACCAAAACTCCTTGCAGTGCAACCATCCCCCAATACAACCCAGACTCTTCCAGTACAACCAAACTCCCCCAATACAACCAAAACTCCTTCCAGTACAATCAAACACTCCCTAATACAACCAAAAACTCCTTACAGTGTGACCACTCCCAATACAACCCAAACTCATTTTAGTGCAATCAAAACTCACCCAATACAACTCAAACTCTTCCAGTACAACCAAAACTCCCCAATACAAACAAAACTTATTTTAGTCCAATCAAAACTCCCTCCAATAAAACCAAACCTCCTTCCAGTACAACCAAAACTCATTTCAGTTCAACCAAACCCCCCACTCCAATAGAACCAAAACTAATTTCACTACAAACAAAAATCCACTAGTGCCCCCACAACTCCTCAACATAAAACCAAAAATACCCCAATACAACCAAAACTCCCTCCAGTGCTACCAAAAATCTCCCCAATAAAACCAAAATTCTTTACAGTACAACCAACGCCCTCATACAAGAAAACCCTTTAAAACAACCAAATTTCCTTCCAGTACAATCAAATCTAACCTCACTACAACCGAAACTCCTTACAGTACACTCAAAACTCCCCAAAGTACAACCCAAACTCTTCCCAATACAAGCAAAACTCCCCCAATACAACCAAAACTCCTTGCAGTGCAACCACCCCCAATACATCCCAGACTGTCCCTGTTCAACCAAAACTCCCCCAATACAACCAAATCTCCTAGTCCAACCAAAACTCCACCCTGTGGAAGGAAGCTCGATTATGAAGCGCCGGTGAAACAGATGTGTCGGGTGCTGTCAGGACCAGAATACCCACCACTAATATTTACCTAGACAGCACACATCATTCTGCTGTTTACATTTGGCTTTTTGTAATAGTATACTGTATATTAGAGTCCAGGGCAGTGCTCCAGCTAGAATAGATTTTCCTGTGCATGAACCATTGTGGATTGGCTGTACGCAATGAATTAAGGGGCTGCTGGGGCTAATTGATCCTGCTCTGAGTATTTGACCAAACTGGCAGACACTGAAACAGTTTAATCACGGCTCATAATTTAGATCAATATCACTGTCTAGTCTTTTAATGCATTGAGGCCCCGTCTCCTATCAGACTGTTTAGATTTCACAGTGAGATACCTGTTTGGCAGCGATGAAGCTTTAAAAAAAGCAAGAAGAAGCATGATTTATCATGCTGAGGAGGCTGATGAGCCTGATGAGGCTATTAGTGTGGTATTTAGAGTGATAGGCTTTTGCTTTCAGTGACAGTTTTCCGTGGTTTCCGATATTCTGAACGTTCTTTCACCTTTTATATTCACAGTTGGCTGATCAATGGCACAGATGTGGATGTAGAGGCGGATTTCCGCTACAGTTTGATTGACGGAAACTTGATAATAAACAACGCCAGCGAAGCCATTGATTTCGGGAAGTACCAGTGCAGAGCGGAGAACAGCGTTGGAACCGTCCTGAGTCGAGAAGCTCTCCTGCAGTTCGCCTGTGAGTATCTGAGTTTCACGCCGCTGTTTGTTTTTGGGCCTTTTGAGATGCAGCGCAGTCGGCTGTGTATCCCGATATGAGCTGGTTTGTTCTAAATGAGCTCCTGAGAGAGAGATTAAGCAGCCGTGCTGTAGGTTTAAGAGAAACTAACCTCAGCAGATCGCCTGGTGGGTCGACCTAGAAGAAGCTTTCATGCTTACTGACTTAATAAGTACCTTATAATCTTTGTTGAAATGTGAAGACGCGAGTACTAGCTTTCTACACAGCGCTTCAGAGGGGTTACAGACGAGCGGTAGTGAACGTTATCATTAGTTTTGATGTTGAAATGTTGAATTGTTTTATGTGTTTGTGTCTTTGTTTGAAATATTATCGTAAAGGGAGGCAATATAAAAAACAGAAGCTGAACAGAAACAGAGCTCCTTTTTTTGTTGACTGAATTTAGCTGTTCCACCTTAAATGGCCCTGAAGTTTAACAGCAGCAACATTAGCAATGCTACCACAGGATTAGCCACACCCAGAAACACTTATCTAGTATAAGTCACAATCCATATTCATCAGAGCCCCTTTGGGACTTCATTCATTGGTGTGACAGTGACCGTTAAACCTGCCAAGCACAGCAACCGAGGTTAGCACTGCTATAATGCCTTTAGCACTGCCGCTGTGCCATTAGCATTGTTCCCTGTGCCGTTAGCATCCCTGCCACAGACAGTGGCAGTCCAGCAAAACTAAAATTGCCTCTATTTTTCTACTTTTCTTCAAATAATTTGCAGTCCTCAGTTTTTCCATGTTCAGATCTGTGCAGACCCCTCCCACTGTACCTGGTGTTAAAGATATTATCTGAGAGCAGCACGGTTTTACATTAGTTTGCTGAACGGCTGCTTCCCGCTGCATCTCCCACAGTTCACCCAGTCGCATGCTGCGTGGTGGAGATTAGCCCTTTTTAATGTAAACATTTAGCTGACGGCGTCCTCTTTGTATCTGCTTAATTTAAGCCGCGCTAGGCCGCTTCCGAGGGAAGATGAAGTGAGGTCGGCCCCGCGGTCGCTTGGCTGCGTTCTGAAGAACGGGCCCGGGGATTGTCCCTATTAGCTGGGAGAGTGCCCTCGGCGCCGTGGCTCGACGGAGAGAGAGAGAGAGAGCGGAAAGCACATTTTTTCCCCTGGTAATCCCTTGGCTTCATGCCAAAACATCAGAACAAGCCAAAGAAGCACAGAGCGCGAGCCGGCGGCACAATGCTTGGTGGAAAACACATTGTTAGTTTTCCTTACACTTTCCCCAGAAGCAATGGGCATAATAGTCTTATTGGCATGTCTACAGGAAGCGTATGCTGCACTATTTCCTGCCCGTGAAGCGCTTTTTTATAGCTTTCACGCTTTCACGCTTTTTTCGGGAGGATACAGAAGAAAACACAGTGTTCTATTTGATGTATAACATTCTACATGGCGACTAGGGCTGGGCGAAATAATGACCCCGGAATAATATCACAATATCTCAGGGTATTTTTGCACAAATTTTAATAATAATATTGACAATAAGACAAAGCAAGAAAAAATAAACATGACAAAAAAGAAATAGTAAGTAGAGATGTGCAAAATGGCCCTGAAATAATATTACAATATTTCACGGTATTTTTGCAAAATATATATTTTTGGCGAGGTGACAAAAATAATATATGTATTTTTTTTTTTCAGTTAACACATTCATATGCTTAATTTTGTGAATGCTCTTACATCTGGCCAATATTATTCATTTTGTCACAATATCTGTTACATTTGTAACTGTAACTGTAATATTTGTTACATTTGTAACTGTGTAAACATACTTTTTAACATGAAGCCAATAAGTCAATATGTTATGATGCACTCAAATATTGTGGTAAAATAAATTTATTGGCCAAATATAAGATGAGTATAGCAAAAAAAAAAAAAAAGATTGTAGAAAATAAATTAAATAAAGAAAAAAACTTTGAATTAGAAGAAACTTTTGAATGATAATATATATATATATATATATATATATATATATATATATATATATATATATATATATATATATATATACATATATAAGAATTATATAAGAAAAAACATAACTTTTTTTTTTTTATTTTGTCACAAAGCACCGTGTAGGGCTGAGCAATATGGCCCTTAAATAATATCACAATATTTCATTGTCTATAACAATATCTGTGGTGATATAACAAAATAATAAGGATTTTTTATTCATTTCAGGAGTATTCTAAAGCTTACAACAAAATTAATGTTGATTCTTAATTTAGTAAACAAATTTGGAATATTAAGTGGAAACTGAAGCTGAAAATGTTTTGCTTATTTATTTTGTAAATAATTGTAACTTACCACACCTCTGATTTCATATACATTAATATGCATATGTAACAAAATGTAAAAATGTACATTTAAAAGTACACAAAAACAAATAAATGCAACACAAAATACTACTAAAAAGGCAGAATATGAAGCATGCCATTAAACACAAACAATTATACACAAATATCCTTCAAACTTCACAATACTAGCAAAACAAATATTAAATACATTGCTTACACTACAGAATAGCGCTGTTATCAGTATTATCATTTTAGCTTTTAGTTTTAGTTTAGTTTTTTTTTTTTTTAGTTAGGAGCCATGTTTCTGTAACCGCTCTCTCACAGCTTTGTGTTTACGGGCTGCGATGTTAATATGATGAGATTTTCAGAGAGAGTTCAGGATCTCTCGCCTGCAGGAACTGAACACATACCTGCCTTTTCATTTCTGTCCACCTCCAGAACTGGATACCCCCGACAGCATCCCTAAGCCACGCAAGATTTCCCTTAAGTCTGGTTATGAGTTTCTGAGCTCACTGCTCATCATATCATATTCCCATCATCCCCCCAAAAACTCCGGCTGCTGCTGTGTGATTGCAGTACGCTCTTAAAACCAGCTTCAGAAATGATAAAACAGTGTGGATGACACTAGATATGCTCTTCTTTTGATGCTGGGCTTCTCCTTCTGAAGGCTCTTAACTCATACCATCACAGCGAGGTGCAATTGTTGCCTTCAGCTTTCTGATTATCCCTTTTTCATCTTTGATTTCTGTTAGGCTGTTCTGTGAAATGTCTACTGAAAAAACACTGTCCACACCTTGCTGCTGCTCCTATTAGTTTTATTTTTTTATATATTAGCTATTCATCCATCCATCCATCTACCTACCTACTAGTACCTTCAGTAGATTGCAAAAGTACTCATATCACTCGAACTTTTTCAAATTTTGTCACCTACAGCCACAAAGATGTATTTTATTGAGCTTTTAAGTGATAGACCAACACAAAGTAGAACATAATTGTGAAGTGGAATAAAATGTTTTTTAAAAAACATCAATACTTAGTAGAGCCACCTTTTGCCGCAATTACAGCTGCAAGTCTTTTAAGGTTTGTCTCTACCAGAGATGTTTGGCCATTCTTCTTTTAAAAACAGCTTAAGCTCAGCCAGGTTGGATGGAGATACATTTTTATATCCTGCAACAGAAGCACAATGGGATTTAGGTCAAGACTTTGACTGGGCCATTCTTATATTCTAACACATGAATATCCTTTGATCAAAACCATTCTACTGTCGCTCTGGCTGTATGTTTAGGGTCATTGTCTTGCTGGAAGGTGAATCTCAGTCTCAATCCCAGTCTCAAGCCTTTTGCAGCTTCCACCAAGTTTTCTACCAGAATGGCCCTGTTTTTAGCTCCATCCATCTTCCCATCAACTCTGAAAAGCACTTCCCTGTCCCTGCTTAAGAAAAGCATCTCCACAGCATAATGCTGCCACCACTATGTTTCACAGTGGGAATGGACGATTCAAGCTGACAAACTTTTTTTCTTTTTTTTTTCCACCAAACATAACGCTTTGCATTTAGGACAAAAAGTTGAACTTTGGTCTTACCTCACCACAGCACCTTCTTACACAGGTTTTCTGTGTCCTCTACATGGCTTGTGGTAAACTGCAAACATCACTTCTTATGTCTTACCTCTTTTTTCAACAATGGTTTTCTTCTTGGCCCTCTTTTATAAAGGCCAGATTTGTGGAGTGCATGACTTATAGTGATCCTGTGGACAGATTCTGTCACCTGAGCTGTAGATTTCTGCAGCTCCTCCAGAGTGACCATGGGCCTCTTGGCTGCTTCTCTGTCCAGTGTTCTCCTTGCTCGATCTATCAGTTTGGGTGTACGGCCATGTCTTGGTAGGTTTGCAGTTGTAGATTTTTTTTTTTTTTTTTGAATGAACAGGGATACTTATATTGAGACAAAACTACACACAGCTGGACACTTTAGGTTAACTAATTAAGTGACTTCTGAAGGCAGTTGATTGCACTGGATTTTATATATGGGTTTCAGAGTAAAGGAATTATTTTTGCACCTCACACCTTGAGACAATTATATGCTTCTTCTTCATGTTGGTCTATCACATAAAATCTCAATAAAATATATTTTAATTTGTGGTTGTAAGTAGACAAAATGTGAAAAGGTTCAGGAAGTATGAATACTTTTGCCTTCAGTGATATCCTAGTTTTTCATTAGTTTTTCATTGATTATGATGATAATGATGATTTGTTCAGTGTATTGTAAAATATTCCATGAGCATATTGTAAGAATATCAATATATCCAATTGTATCATCACCTCCATCTATCCAACCCCCTAATTTAAAGTAATCCGTACACATTGGGACCCAAACCGGGTTGCATGTGTTCTGTTCTGAAGTTTATTCTAGGAAAACATTGCCAAACCCCAGCCTGGGCCATTAGCTGGGTCTCTGCAAGTGTCCTAAATTCTTGAGAGCTGAGATGGATGGGCGCATGGTAGCACTGATGTGAGACAGTGGATGGAGACCACACTGCCAATCTAACTGATAGATGGCCCCCTGCCTACAGCAGCATCCTGCGTACACCCTCACATTTGTACAGAAATAAAGAAATCAAACAGGCTGGAACACAAGTGGGAGGAAATGTGTGTGTGCGTTAGGGTTCCCTGGTTTTGGCCAAGTTTCTGAAAAAGTTCCACATCACTTTCTGCTTTGTCAAGACTTCCCACGAACAACCTGTTCCAGTTCTGGCGTCCTTGCTTCCTCCCTGGCGTTGACCTTGCCGCGCTCTCCTTGGCGGGGAATAGGATTCTGTCAGAGAGACAAAGGAAGTCCCCTGCAGACGGCATTGGGATGCAGAGCTTACCCGCGTCTCTGCATAACGAATAGCGGCCATTTATCACCCTGCTGGAAACTCAAGGATCTTTTCCTCTTATTGGCATGGGGCAATCTCCTGTGCCTGATCGGGCTCTCCATTCAGACTCAGCGAGAGGTCAGATCTGAATGAATTAAGCTTTATTTCCGAGCCATTTCACACTAGCGCTAAAACTGGGTTGCGTACCAGCCAGGCCTTCATTTAAAGTCTGGGGTAGTTATATAATGCAGGTTTGTTTTGTAAGTGTCGTTAGTGTGGTGCCGTCTGAATATACCGTACCGTTTTTCATAGCTGTTTGCAGATCATTTGAGAAAACACCAGCCTTTTTTTTTTTTGGATAATCTCTGATAATCACTGAGACTAGTTCAAGTAGTTTAAGTCCTTTGCAAGTTGTCTAGTAAGTAGCTGTTGTTTTATAAAGTTTAGGTTTTTTGACTAGCTCTGTTCTGTTCAAACAGCAGAAGCATAAAACTGTATTGGCAAGCTAACTAGCTGATTTGCTATACAGGTATTATGGATGTATTTTACTACACTGTAATGAAGGTATAATACATTACAAATCCCTCAGCACTTACATACTGACTCCCTCCAACTGTTTTAGTAGCTAGTCATAATATATCTTACCAATTCCTACCAAAAAAAATAGCCAACTTACCATTACTTTTAAATGCTGCCGGGCCACAGAGCTCCACTTCTTCTCAGAAGCCAAACCAATGTTTTTTTTTTTTTTTTTTTTTTAGCTTTTTAGCTTGCCAGCTTTTTTTTCCCTTTCTGATTCTGTTTCTTTGATTTAACAATGCGTAAATCAGAAAATAAAGACTATGTTTGCTGTTCTGATATCTCCATGTTCGCAGTAGCTTTTGTACCAGCAGCATTAGCAGCAAAAAAAAAATCTTACATAATGCTGCTTTAAATGTGCTTTCTGCACTTGGAGCCTTCAAGTACATAAAAACAATGAGCTTCTCTATGTGTTAAAGCCACATTTAGCTCACAACTTTTCACCCGCAGTCTTTGATTGAAGAGGTAGGACATGTTTCTCACTGATGGTCAGTCTCTCAGTTCTTTTTTCTGAGAGAGCCTCAGTCTCCGATGCTGGCCACAGATACCGCAATCACTCTTTGTAGACGGATCAATCCCCCAAACAAACCCCTCTGCCAGGGAAACCAGTTGGAGTGGGTCGAGTATCCACCTCCCTGGGAGATTCGGGAGGAGCTGGAGGGAAGAAAGAGCGAGACGGGAACAAAACAACAGCGGCGGGTTTCAGTATTCTGCCCGCAGCTCCTGCATTGTGCCTACCAACCTTTCCCCGCTGGACCTTTTTTTGCCTCTCATTGTTTTGAAATTCTGAGAGGCTGAACTGGTAGACTCGGGCTAGTTTGCAGGCCAGGCTTTGAAGGCTGCAGGCAGAAGGGACGCCTCTGATCTGACTTCTCTCGTGAGATCCTCCTCTCACGCAGCAGACGTGCAGGAGGATGTGACTGCGGCGCTGAGCCTCAGAGAGAAGAGGCGCTGTAGAATCCGGAGCAGAGGTGTTTCTCCACACCCGACGCAAATTCTGCACTCTTAAACTGTCAAAAACAGACAGCAGGAGTCCATAAACACACTGTACACATTCTCTGAACTGAAGAACTGCTCAATTTCAGTGGAGATAAAGTCCTGTTTGGACGGGGTAAGTTTTACCTGGGGAGGTGGAGTGGTGTATTTTTACTACAGGATGTCTGTAAAATATATGAGATTCAAACAGGATAAGAAAATCCAATAAATGACCAAGATGGGAGTAACTACTCAATTTATGTACTGCATGATTGACATTGGCTTGCAAAAGTATTTATACACCTTGAACTTTCTTAAATTTGTACATCTAAAATGTATTTTCCTGAGCTTTTAAGTAAATTTCGGTGTAATCATTTGCATTTAGAACTCACTTAGTTAGTTAATAGAGTCCAGCTTTGTGTGTAATTTAGTATAAATACAGTATAAATACCAGTTCTGTGAAGGCCTCAGTGGTTTGCTAGAGAACACTAGTGAACAAACAGCATCATGAAGACCAAGGAACTCACCAGACAGGTCAGAGATAAAGTTGTGGAGAAGTTTAAAGCAAGTTTAGACTTTAAAAACACATCCCAAGCTTTAAGCATCCCAAGAAGCACTGTTCAACAATTGCAAACTTACCAAGACATGGCCATGGTCCACCCAAGCTCACATATCAAGCAAGGAGACCACTGGTCAAAGACGCAGCCAAGAGGCCCATGGTCACTCTGGAGAAGCTGCGATGCTTAAATAACAAATGCACTTGTGAATAGATCTAGGCCGATGGGTGTGGTGGTCCTGAAGTGAGGTGTGTTCAAGTAAATTTGTGGTGTAAGAGTACCACTGACTGAAAACAACCTAGGCAGATGTGAACCGTCAGGTGTTTATTGCTATGTTGGCAGTGAATTGTCAACAGCCACATCCCCAACATGCGTTCACAAACCCATAATGTGTGCCTGCTGTCAGCTATACAAACTTTTACATCAACAGTAAACAGAATTTCCTCTGCTAAGAAGCGTTGGACACATCCAAGTAGCTGTGCCCCTGAAATAGCAATGCGCCAAAGTCAGAGCACACCTGGCTCTTAAAGGTAATGCGACGTGACACCCCCAAAGCACTCTCATGATAAATAGAATAATTACTACAGGGGTTGGACAATGAAACTAAAACACCTGTCATTTTAGTGTGGGAGGTTTCATGGGTAAATTGGATCAGCCTGGTGGCCAATCTTCATTAATTGCACATTGCACTAGTAAAAGCAGAGTGTGAAGGTTCAATTAGCAGGGTAAGAGCACAGTTTTGCTCAAAATATTGCAATGCACACAACAATTGGTGCACGTCTTTCTGGCGCATCTGTGACCAAGACAGCAAGTCTTTGTGATGTATTAAGAGTCAAGGTATCCAGGATAATGTCAGCATACCACCAAGAAGGACGAACCACATCCAACAGGATTAGCTGTCTGAAAGGGATGTTCGAGTTTGTATCCACAAAACGTAAAATCATGGCTGCCCAAATCACGGCATGTGCACCTCAACTCTTCTGTTTCCACCAGAACTATCCATTGGGACAATAAGTTATTGCGGTCTAAAACCAGGTGTATCAGTTTCTTTGTCCAACCCCTGCACATGCCTATTGTGAATTTCGAGCCGTGCAATGCATACTTTTCCCGTTGTTTCGATAGCAAAGTCACACTGACACACCTATAATGAAGCTGCACCGTGCGTGGTTGACGGCTTGCCTATAGATTGCTAAAATAGGACTCATTGTTTTAGACTTGTAAACTGTGGAAGAAAGTGTAATAAAGAGAGTGGATGATTTGATGGATATAAGAAGATATTTACTTTGTTTCAGGAGTGCAAGAAGGGTATTGATGTCCTTAGGCTGTAAAATAAAAATAGAAAGCTTGTTGCTGTATATTTTCTTTGTTGTCTTAGGTTTTGTCATCTTGATGGAATCGCTGCATGAATTTGAAGACAGTTCTAACCCAGATATATGTAGGGTATAGAGTACGGAGTACCTTCGTGGACTGACAGATGATTACCCCAAAGAGAAAAGCTCCAACTCCAGCAGATTCTCGCTCCATCTGTCTTTTCTCTCTTTCCATCTGTATCGCAGAGGATGGATCGATTCCTGTAGACGTGTCTCACGTTACGGAGGGGTAAGAAGAAAACGGAGAAGAGCCCAGCAAGAAAAAAAAAAGAGAGAGAGAGATCCAACAACTCAACAGATTCTAATCTCTCGCCTGAATTCCGGCTGAAGGTTCTAATTTTTCTTTCTTCTACGACCCGATACAAAACCACAGCCACGACGGCCTGACAGCTTGGCTTTTTGAACAGTCGTGTAAATTGCGTCGATCTCACGGGGACCCACTGTCTTTGCAATTTACTGATGCCATTAATGTCCAGAAAAAAAAAAATGACAGAAAATGACTGAAAGATAAAATCTCATCACATCAACCTATTCACCATTTTAAGGACCTCAGCTGTCTCGGGAAGCATAATTTTTCTTTTCTTTTTTTTTTACCCATCGTCCACATGGCAGCAACAAAAGAAAATCTATTTTCCCATTTAGACTACAGCAGGCCGCATTGATTTGCTATAATTCATATGTCGCCAGCAAATTGACAAGGGTGGATAAGATGCTGATATGGAGAACAAGGAAGAGGCGGTGACAGGGACTGATAAATCAATAGCTGGCCTCGTGACGAGAGGGTTCAGCAGCTCGCCATTCTTACTGTGCCTTGTGACAGCTTATTAGAGCAGATCACCATCCTGAGGCCATACATTACACTCTGCCACAGAATATCCCTCCTGTTTGCAGTAGTGCTGGCAGGACACAATCAAAACTGGTAGGCAGCAAATACAGTACTTGGTATAATTATGTAAATAATATATAAGTGACTTCACATTATGGAGACATTGATGTTGAGAACTTTGGCAGATGTTGCTTTTCTGCCACTGTTCAAAAGAGGACAAATTGTTGGTGCACGTCTTGCTGGCGCATCTGTGACCAAGACAGCAAGTCTTTGTGATGTATCAAGAGCCACGGTATCCAGGGTAACGTCAGCATACCACCAATAAGGACCAAACACATCCAACAGGATTAACTGTGGATGCAAGAGGAAGCTGTCTTAAAGGGATGTTCAGGTGCTAACCCAAAAAACCATGGCTGCTCAACTCACGGCAGAATTCAATGTGCACCTCAACTCTCCTGTTTTCACCAGAACTGTCCGTCGGGACAATAAATAATTGTGGTCTAAAAACGTCCAAGATCCAGTCATTTTTTTTTTTTTACAGTTTGTCCGAAAATGCTTTATAATGGATGAAATGGGGCATATTTTGCCCCTGCAGATAAATCACTTCACACCTCTTTTGTAGAATCCATTGTTTACAACCCGAAACATTACCTTATCTCCACACCTAGAGATTAGGTTAAGTTACAGGTTGTAAACAGTGTTTTTTTAATAAGCTTCTTCTGCACTTTTAAAGTTTATCAATGCCTCATTTCAAATGTTAGAGCTCAACCATGTAGTAGTAGAGCTACTCTGATCCTGGACAACAAAAATATGCCCCATATCATCCATTCTAAAGCATGTTTGGACAAACAAAATACAATTGCTGGTTCTTGGAAAGGTGCCGGAGAGCGGAAGTGGGCTATTTAAGGTTAGAACTCTTTATTATGTTTTATTACACCAATAGTCAATTTTACACCGGAGTTCTCCTTTAAGTTACGTAACATCATAACATCAGTTTCACATATCTTCTTTATCATTTTCTTTTTTTTTCTTTTTTTTTATCCATAGAGTCATCAGTTGTTTGGACTTTCTTGACTATATGCCCCTCTTTCTTTGTGCAGTGTTACCAGCAAGCTGATTGGCTCTATGTAAAAATACTTTACATGATTTTATCTGTAAACAGGTACTGTGCTAAGCATTAGGAAATCTCCCAGACATATTTCTCCTCATGAACAACTCATAACCAGTTTCACCGCATACAGATTTGCAGTTCCAAATGTGTCCCAAAAGAGCTTTAGTCTCATCCCATGTGCTACTTTTTATGTGTCCCTGGGACGGTGGGATCTTGTTAGTCTGGAGCCCTGGTATATAATATGAGGTGCCTGTTAGACAGATTGACATTTAGATACTTTAGGTACACATTGACAACAAACCATTACTTTAAAAAGGATATAGATAGGGAAATATATTGCAAACTTAATTCTGTGGAAATGCTTGAGTTCCAGCTGTTGCTGAAAATACAGATTTGGAAAAAGAAATAAGAGGCCACTTCAGTGTTATGTAGAACATTTATTTGGAAAACATGAGAAATGGCTGAAATAACGAAAAAAAAAAAAAAGATGTAGAGCTTTCAGAGCTCAAATAATGCAAAGAAAACAAGTTCATATCATGAAGTTTTAAGAGTTCAGAAATCAATGTTTGGTGAAATAACCCTGGTTTTTAATCACATGTTTGGTGCATCTTGGCATGTTCTCCTCCACCAGTCTTACACACTGCTTTTGGATAACTTTATGCCTTCACTCCTGGTGCAAAATTTCAAGCAGTTCAGTTTGGTTTGATGGCTTGTGATCATCCATCTTCCTCTTGGTTATATTCCAGAGGTTTTCAAATTGGTAAAATTAAAGAAACTTTTATGTTGTCTTTTATTTTATTTATTTATTCTTTTTTTATAGCTGTGTCTCTATGATATTCATGCATTTCCATTTAATTTCCAATGAATTTGACAAAAGCCCAAGTCCATTTCACACCAAATTTATCCTTTAATATTCTTTTACAAATGTAAATCTATTTTACAGAAAAGGTGCAATTAATAGAGCTTTTTTGAGAGAGTATCTGTATTGTAAAATTGGTATCCAGTGTTATATCAGAGGCTCTGAATGGACCTGCTCTCCGTGACACAGATTTGGCGTCAGAGGTCGCGCTGCCGGCTCTTTTTCTCCTTTCCAACAAGAGTCTTTCATTTTTCACAGAGCAGGGCGACTTTGATGCGTCCCTTTCATGGCGTGATGCCCCCGTAGCGCTCACTAATAAACACGGCCAGTGTGCCCGCGGACGTGTCCCCGGGGAGCGGCTCCACAATTCCCTCATCACGGTGATCAGCCAGCGTGTGTCTACTCATGCTTCAAATGAACATTTTAGCCTGTCACAAACAGGCCGCTGCCTCCTCGGCGCTCAGACGCTCGCCCGCTCTGAGCGGCGTTAGATTAGCGGCGTCTTTCAGGCCGCGAGTGTTAACCCGTTTCCAGCTGAAAGAGTGGCTGGCTTATCTTGGGGGATTCACTCGTGCTCATTCAGGAGCAGCCAGCCATGCAGCATTCAGCAGAATTAACTCAGCACTGCATTCACAATCAAAAGGAGGACAGCCGCGCTCGCCTCTGTATAGGTACCCCTCCACCGTCCTCACGATCCTGATGCTGCCGGTGCCAGACAGCAGCCTTTTGTCTGGACCTGAAAAGCAGCAGAATCAGACGCAGAATAATAACTGTGCTGAAACACTTTTGGCGAGCAGTGTTGTATCATCTCTGCATCCTCCATTAAGTTTTTTTTTTTTTTTTTCTCCTTTAAACTGTCTTTCGTTTTTTATCTTCTATCTTTCCTCCAGAAATCAGTTTTTAAACCTTATTCTGCTTTATTGAAGGAAGGCGGAGCTATGATACTCTTTGCAGTCTTTATCATACCATTATTTACATTACCGTAACATAGCCAGCCAGCTAACTTTAGTGTAGTGACAGTGGCTTCATACTTTTTTTAACTTTCTTTACACATTTTATCACCTTACAACCACCATTTTAAATGTAATTCATTGAGATTTTAAGTAATAGACCAACACAGAGTAGCACAACATTGCAGCAAAGTGAAATGAAAATGATACATGGTTTTCAATTTTTTTACAACTATCCCAGTGTACAATAATGGTTGTAATACACACAATGGATGAATAACATGCCTAAACTGAAACACCTGTCATTTTAGTGTGGGAGGTTTCATGTCTAAATTGGAGCAGTCTGGTGGTCAATCTTCATTAATTGCACATTGCACCAGTAAGAGCAGTAAGAGTGTGAAGGTTCAATTAGCAGGGTAAGAGCACAGTTCTGCTCAAAATATTGCAATGCACACAACATTATGGGTGACATACCAGAGTTCAAAAGAGGACAAATTGTTGGTGCACGTCTTGCTGGCGCATCTGTGACCAAGACAGCAAGTCTTTGTGATGTATCAAGAGCCACGGTATCCAGGGTAACGTCAGCATACCACCAATAAGGACCAAACACATCCAACAGGATTAACTGTGGATGCAAGAGGAAGCTGTCTTTAAGGGATGTTCAGGTGCTAACCCAAAAAACCATGGCTGCTCAGCTCACGGCAGAATTCAATGTGCACCTCAACTCTCCTGTTTTCACCAGAACTGTCCGTCGGGACAATAAATAATTGTGGTCTAAAAACGTCCCAGTATCACCAGCCATGAATTTACCTCATGTGATCCTTGTTTGCCACATGCTTATATTTATGCTTATAGTTGTATGTTAGCGTAAAATGTCTCAAATTAGCTGTTAGCCAGCCAAACATGCTGGACTGAGTCCAAATATAGTTAAAATATTTAATTTAAAGCTGTTCATACTCCTCTGCCAACTGAAAGGCATTGGGCATGGTGACTGTGGTATCATGCGTGGGTGATCCATAGCGTCCTGCAATTTGTGAATTTTAACTTTAAATTTAACACCCACATCAGTAAGTTAAACTCACTCATTAAAAAGAGTGTCTGAATTATTTCTTATCGTATAGTGTATGTCTCATTTATTACAAATACACATGGTTTGTTAATTTACTTATTTAATATAATATGTCAATAAGTCATTTGCATATAAACGTGTTGACATGTTTTTTTCACTTGTTTATTTAAGCGAAAGTGATGTGTTTTTTTTTTTTTTTTTTTTTTTTTTTTTTTTTTCCGTCTGAAGTTATTGTGAAGGCTAATTAATGAATGTGCATCTTTTTCCTTCTGTAAACATAACTGGTAAACATAAAGGACGTCTGCCTGGTATACAACACACTGTAGAACAGCACACTTGGCTCGATAATTTAATTAACAACAATTAGCGGTGTTTTTATATATAGCAAAAGCAGGATATGTTTTTTTTTTTTTTTTTAATACTCTTTTATATTCAGAAATGAATAAAGTGCATTGCTATCTAGGTTTTTTAACAACCGTTAAAGGAGAAATCCAGTGTAAAATGGACTTGGGTTTCAGTGAAACATGACAACAAGTACAAACTTTTGTACAATAGCACACTTTTATTTATCCCCAAGCATTCTGAAATACAGCGCTTTTAGCACATGCTCCCAACGTGCTTACAATGCAAGTGATAGGGGCATATTGTTACGCATGGAAAGAAATCACTATTTTTACACTTTTAACAAGCTCAAAATAAATTCACACTTCAGTGCTAGACTTCAGAGTCTTGACATTTAAAACGAGGCACGGACACTTTGAAAGTGCACAGATAGTTTATTAAAAACACTGTTTATACACACAGTAAACTTTAGGTAGTTCTCAGGGTGCTGCCATCTTGCAATTAAGTTACAATAAGTTGACTGAAGAACATAAATGAATTAGTAGGGTATAGAACAGATTATAAAATCACACTTAGCTCGATAATTTAATTTAAAACTCTTAGAGGCATTTTTATAACAGTATGTTATACACCAATCAACCCAAAAAAGTAGGACAAAATTAAGTTTGTGTGCCATTAACTCTTTGATGTGCAACATGGGTCAAAAGGACCTGGCTGAGTTTTGATTTTATATATCTTTGCAATAAAGTAATTTAATTTATTCCTAAATTAACTTGTTTTGAATCATAGCTACCCCTCTAATGCGCAACATGGGTCAAAATTGAGCCATATTCATTTTCTATGGAACTTTATGTATATCTGAGTGTTTCTATGACATATCTTAGTAATAAATACATTAATTAGCTTATTCAGTATCTAAGGTATTTCTTAATTAACCTGTTTTTAAGTATGATAAATAGTACATCCATAATTTATTTTTTCCTTTCTTACCCTTTGAATAAAAGCCATTTTTGCATCACTGGTGTACCACCAAGATTTGAGCTAAAGAAACCCTCAGTTATACATGAATTAACATAGAAAATGAATGCGGGTCATTTTTGACCCATGTGTGTATTGGAGGGGTAGTGATACAAATAGGGCTTTTATTCTAAAATTAAGAAAGGAAAAAATAAAATAAGGATGTAGTATGATTAAAAACAAGTTAATTGAGGAATACCTTGGATACTGATTGACTGAATAATTTTTTTGCTATGATGTATCATAGAAACACTAAACCATACATAAAGTTCCATTGAAAATGAATGCGGGTCATTTTTGACCCATGTTGTGCATTAGAAGGAGTGTACATATTGTCGCTGTCCTACACAATTGGTTGATCTCTATTTTTGTTGATTTTTAGTTTAGTACATAATTTGAACAAACAAACTGTCACTTACACTGTGCCAAAATTTATTGATGAACGGACCAATAGAATCTCTTCAAAATGACCTGAAATAAACTCGTTTTACATTGACTTCCGTTGAAAGTTTACAAGGTTTTTTCTCTCTCCTGTAAAGTTGGTGTTTTGGAGATAAGTGTTTTTCATTGGACAGCGATGATTTGGCGTGCATCTAAGGGTTAAAACAGCTCAGTTAACTAGACTGTAACTGTCTCTACTGCCCAGAAGAGGTTTCAATAATGAAGGACAAGTACTTTGTTACTGTTCTTAGATATAAATGTTGGTTTTCTATACTTTACTGAAGTAATTATTTTCCAGATGTCTCTTTACTTCTACTTCTTACATTTTCATACAATTATCAAACATTTTTTACTCCTTACATTTTAAAACAGCCTTGTTACTCCTGTTTCATTTCAGGTTGTTTTCATTTTATTTGCCGTTCACATCTGCGTGACTTCGCTTATTGACTGAATGACTGTGTGGAGGCCACCCTACCCATTGAAAACACTGTGTTTGAATGTGCACCATACAATTTTGTCTTTGTTCACCTTTGAAGCAGCTTCACATTTTGCAAATGAATACTGGAATACTGAACCTCCTTGCTACATTTACCCTCTTGCTCCCACGACCAATCAGAGGAGACAATGCGCTTGCATGGTTTGTTGGGTTGCATTTTGGTGAGTCAATATCTCTGAAAATTAGAGTTTTATATGAGACCAATCGGTAATTTTGTCAGTGTGGGCAGTGTGGCCAAATCCTGCTGGAAAATTAAAGACTTTGGACTTTATATAACTCAACAAACCAACACCAGCAAATGACATGGCTCTAAAGCAAAATTAAGGGACCAAAGTCTGGAGGAAGAGTGGAGACACACACAGTCCAAGCTGCTTGAGGTATAGAGTGAAGTTTCCACAATCAGTGATGGTTTGGAGAGACATGTCATCTGCTGGTGTTGATCCACTGTGTTATATCAAGTCCAAAGTCAGTGCAGTTTTGTTTTCTCAGAAAATCTTACAGCACTTCATGCTTCCTTCTGCTGACAACTTTTATGGAGATGTGGATTTCATTTTCCAGCAGGACTTGGTACACTTATATAATACACTTATTTTCTGAGACACTGATTTTTGGTTTTACTTTGGCTGTAAGCCATAATCATCAATAATAAAATCAAACAAACAGAACAAAGGCTTAAAATAGATCACTCTGTGTGTGATACAGCAAGATGCACCTGTACAATACAGTTTGTGTCCCGACACTGCTTGACAGAGCAAACAGACATGGACCCCATACCAATGGCATATAAACAATTTGGAAGTATTCCACTTTTTATACCTTCAAAAAATAATCAAACTGCTCTGGGAAGACCGAATCTCACACAGTGATATTTGGTCATATTCAATGACCAAAACCATCTGCTCTGAAGCAGCATTGAAACACTCTATTCTTATGGCTGGCCATCATCTCCCTCACCAAACCCTCAACCAATTATATGGGCAATGACGCAACTCAAAATTGGCTGCTCGTGGTCAGAAAAGGCACTATATGGACTAAACTAAGGAACTCCTGAAGCGCTACAACACCAATCCAAGCCATCTTAAGGCCCTGGCACTTAGTAGCTCAAACTGGAAAACCATCTACATCAAGGTAGAATAATAAGAACTGAAAGCTGGGCCCAACAACCCAACATCAGGGCACTTTTACTCCACCTGTGGGCAGATGTGTGGCTTCAGAATGGGCCTTTATAGTCACATGAAGTGACACCAAGGCAAAAGGAGTTAACAGCTAAGAGAAAATTGGGGTAGTTGGGGTATAGGGCTTCCAAATTGGGGAGAAAATGGAATAATTATAAAAAGAGGCTGAGAAGGGGAAGTGCATGTAAAAAGGTAATATGATCCCTTTTGAAATGGTGAGGTTCAAAGTATTTGCAAGTGATTAAAATGATATTTACTGAAGCTTGATATAATTTTGGGCTGAGATTGGAGTTTTAGTAACATTTGAAATCTAGGACTCAAATAAATTGAAGGCTTATTTTTTGTTTTGTTTTGCATATAAATACAAATAATACAGAGTAGTAGAGATGAAGACCAAGTAAAGGGCACAAAGACAGAAGAAGAAAGATGCACTGAAAGATGCAGAAAATAAGGATAATGACAAGGAGACGGAAAGGAAGGAAGAAAGAAGGACAAAATGGTAGAGCTGTGGGAGTAAGAGAGGAGAAGGAGGAGAAAATAGAGCGAGAGAGCGAGGCATTAAAGTGCTGGATGAGCGAAAACTTGCCCCGGGTCGGCACTTTGTCACGGACCCCCCGCTGTGTGACATTACCGCCGTGCAAAATTAAAATTGCCTCATATTAGTCTGAAAGGGGATAATCAAATGCCACCCACATCCAGCTCGGAAATAGTAGCACCGCAGAAGCTCTGAGAGCTCCTGTCCTCAGTCTGGGCCCACAATGCACCAGTAAAGAGATTAATTACCAACACGTCTGTCGACGCTGATGCTCTTTCACACAGCTTACACCAGCCAGCACAAAAACGCCTATTTTCTCCCGTACAGCTGTCAGCAGCTTACTGACACTTCTGCCTGCTTACACTGGAGTTCTTCTAGTAGAAACAAGGAAAACCTGGCAGGCCTGGTGTCGCTGGAATGCTATACTGACTGCTTAGTATGGCTGTGAGTAAATCATAGCTTTTGATATCAATGTGAACAACAAACTTAGCAATAAATCTTATCCACAGCTCTGAAAAAATATGAGACCACTTAAAAATAATGAGTTTCTTTGATTTTACAAAATTGAAAAAAACTCTGGAATATAATCAAGAGGAAGATGGATGATCACAAGCCATCAAACCAAACTGAACTGCTTGAATTTTTACACCAGGAGTGGTATAAAGTTATCCAAAAGCAGTGTGAAAGACTGGTGGAGGAGAATATGCCAAGATGCATGAAAACTGTTTGAAACTTGTTTAGAATTTGCTTTCTTTGCATTATTTGAGGTCTGAAAGCTCTGCATCTTTTTTGTTATTTCAGCCATTTCTCATTTTCTGCAAAAAAAGAAAAATCTCTAAATTCAAATATTTCTATTTGGAATTTGGGAGAAACGTTGTCCGTAGTTTATAGAATAAAATAACAACCCATAAAATAGCAAAATCACAGAAACTGATTCAGAAACTGAAGCGTGTTAATTTCTCTATAATATGATGCCACATTTGTAGGGAGGAGCAGCAAAGCTGAGCACGTAGGTTGTCTTCTTGAAAAATTCTTGGATTCTAATGCTAATTACACGGTAGCAAATTTAACGTTGTGATGCGATGTTAACAAACTGACAACACTAACAAAGCAATAACAATGCTATTACCACAGTTTCAGTGTTGAATGGGATTGCTAATGCTAATGCTAATGATATGGTAGACATGCTAATGGAATTTTATCGGAAAAGATAAGGGTGTGGTAGTAAAGCTACTACAGCCATGTAGCAGAGTACCAGTGCTGTGTCAGGCTGGCTTTAAAAACAAGTTACGAATACCCAGCTAACAAGCTATTGTAAAGGGTTGCACTACAACAGTAGGATCATTTAAGGTGGAATGGCATAATTCTGTTAGCAAAAAAAGCATATCTTGATTTCTGGTTTTGTACCAAGACAATTTAAGTTTAGCAAACACATTCATCCCACTGTAACAGCTCTATCTTCACACTGATTCACTTTATTATAATATTTAAAATGAACCCAGATAAAACAACAGAGGATAAGCCAGACTAATGATAATGTTACCTCTCGATGAACAAAGTTCATCAGTTACTCAGTCATTCAGTCAGACGCTAAGCGAAATTTCATTTTGACCCTGAACACAGTGAGCAGGTTAAGCCAAGGGACATCACGCTGACCTGTGCCTTCCAGCCAATCAGAGTTAAGGAAAGTTTAATTTCCAGCACCGAAGAGTTGAACGTCGCTTCGTTTCCAGGCAATTTGGCCTCATTCAAATTGGAATATGCTGTTTCCCTTCATATGACTGTACATAATTGCTACTTCTGTTGATACGCTGACCTTCGTGAATGTTGTTTACAGCCCATTTCCATTTGGCCTCCGTAATTGAGAACCGCAAGTTTGCGCGCTCGAACAGAGTCGGAATTGACCTTTACAAACAATTTACCTATCGGCCGCGCAGAGGTCCGACAGTTTCCCAGTCGTGTGCTGGATGCGTGCTTTTGATTGCAAATGTAGTGCAGAGACTTCCTGTCCTAAACATTTCATTTCCTCTCTAATAGAAGCTGTAGTGTTCCTGTCATTATGTCAATATGTCAGTAATACAGTATTAATGCATTATATTGATGCAAAGAGGACATGCTTTCACTAAACCCAAATAAAGCTCTGCTGTTCTGTACAGATAAAGTTTAGTTTTATTATATTTTTTTTACCCTGGTTATGGAGAACCACTGTTATGCACATGTTAGGCTTTAAACACCAACTAAAACTAAGTAATGATGATATTGATGAATTTCATACACCCTATAATGCTTTCTACACATTATCATTTATATTTAACCCTTAAAGTGCATGGGTGCATTACAACATCATGTGTTTTCTTCTTTATTGCATATCCTTTTTAAATAACTCAGATTGAGACTTGCTGTTCTTCGAAATATGCATTTATCAGCCAATCAAACAGCAGTTCACTCCGTCCGTGCCCCGTCCACTGCGTTGGAAAAAAAAATAAAAAATTGCACACTGAAGTAAAGCATGGCAGCATCCCACCTAATGAGGCACAGTGTAATGTTTATTTTAGAGTTTATTTTACACTTAGAACTATTTTTTTGTGAAAAAGTATATAAAATATATACTTCTATATATAAAGATATAAAGATATACTTCTCTCTATATTTAGAATAAAAATACAAGGTTAAAAATATTTTACTGCAGAAACATTAAAAAATCTAAATAATAATTTATTATTTTTTGTTGTTTATAATCTTGTTTCTAAATGTATAACATTTATATATATATATACATGTTATGTATATGCACAGCAGGGCAATTTAGAGCCAATTGATCGGATTTTCATGTTTTTGGACTGAGAGAGAAAACCTATTCAGCCAAAATAGAGTGAAAACATGCAAACTCCACACAGATAGCGACTTGAACCAAGGTGGCAAATATGCTAAACAATAAGCCACAGATCCAGGCTGTTATGAAGCCGTTTAGCTGGTTAAGCACTTAAGAAAAGGGTATTAGGGCTGTCATATTTGATTGATGTCACAGGTAAGGGTTTTTGACACTTTCATATCATATAACTTTTGTTGATAAACCTTAGAGATTGACAGACCGGACGGTGCATCAGGTTTAATGTCTTCTGACATTTTTTTTTTTTTTTTTGTAACAAAAAAGAAAATTTGAGAAACTTGTATCCTATCTCTTATTGTAGAGTCTAGTTGATGGATTTTTGTGCCCATAATCTGCCTCTTTTATGGTTTTGGTGGATTTATGTATCCATCTATGTTTTCTGTGAAACTGACCAATTAAACAATGAGACCTTGGCCATAACACATTTTCTATAAAACATGGTGGTGGGGGAGTTTTATGGCCTGAGCACCTTTTTTATGTTTTTATGTTTGGTTTTATTTGGAGTAAAATAGCCATCTTTTGTAATAGAGCTTAAATGTATAGGCTTTATAAAAGCTCATCCCTCAAAGAACGCTTTATAGCACCTTCTTTTATTTTTATTTTTATTTTGAAGCGGATGGCACATGGCCACATGAACTGGATCTTCATTGATGATGTTTCTGTTGATGCCTGAAGCAAAATGGAATCAGAGGGGTATAGAAACATTTATCAGCTCTGGTTTCTTATTGGATCTTATTGGACGATGCTTCATCCTACAGCAGGAGAGTGACCGGAAATATACAGTAAGGCCAAAGCAACAAACTGGGGAATTTTTGACTGACCAAGACAATCACCAGATTCCATTGAATTCCATGGGGCATATTTTTATGTGTTGAAAAATAAAGATCTTAATTTATTGAGATCCAACTGTGTAATTGCGTTATCGCACATCAAAATTGTTGTCCATATTGTGCACCCCTACTGCATAGAATAATGAAAAGCATTTCAACAGCAGAGATTCTCTTTATCTTGGATAATTGTTCTCTGGGATAAAATATGATCTCTATTATATTTTATATTTTATATTTATATCAGGTCATGTGACCCTGCCTGGTAAATAACTTGAGCCATGCTTTCAATTTGAGCATCTCATACAATATACAGTATTTACTGGTGTTTAGATGTGAAAGGCCCTGATCAACTCTTGATCAGTTGCTGGGTGAGGTTAACACTATGGTACCAATGCTAATAATACCACATGTACAGAGATACAGACCAAGTTCAATCGCCAACACAGTGGTGATGCTAACATGCTAATGTGCTAATGGGAGATGGGTAAATGTCTCACTCACACAGTTTGCAGTCAACCTACTTTGGACCACCTTTCTCCAAAAGTGCCCAAACACAACAGATTACATATTTACTCCCTAAATATCATTAATTTCCATGTTTAAACAACATCCAGACATTTAAATGCCTTTAAATCTCATGTTCAGCTGTTTCTAAGGTTTTTAGAGATGGAGAGCATGGCAGCAATAATTGTTGATTACTCGACTAATCAAAAAAAATAAAAATAATCAGATTAGTTGACCCCAAAATAATCATTAGTTGCAGCCCTAACTATGGAGGGTGATGATGAATTGCACAGTTCAATGCTGAACAAGGCTGGCAGCTGGAATAGTGGCGAAGCTAATGGTGCACCGGGGATGCTAATACAGTGGTGGTAATGCTAATGGTACGTTAGTTGTGTTGAAGTCTAAGGCTCATAGATCTTGGCTTTTTATACAGCAAAAAATAAATAAATTAGAGAAGACTAGCCTCTGAAACAAACAGCAGAATGCAGGCCTGCCAGAGCTTCATCAGAGGAGCTACTCAATAAAGGATGATGTCTATGAGTCACAGCCTGTTGAGTACAGAGGCGAATATAAAAAATAAAAGGCTTTTTTTCTCAAGGATCTTGGACAGCACATTATGTACATCTGAGCAGTTCTGTTAGAGTGCCAGTGTATATCGACATTTCCTTTCATAATGCAATATCAGTGTAGAATGCACCGCAATTTAGAAAATAAATTCAATAAAGAAATCAAATTAGAAGGTGTGTGCAAATGTTTGACTTAATATAGAGATACCTGTTGTGTTTTACAAATAATGTTAATTTGCAATATTAAGCTAATATATAATCAATAATGTTTGTATTGTTAGTAAGATGTAAACTGTCTTTATGAATAGCTAAAAAGTAGCTATATTCATCTTGCTAAGAGGGTGAGGACAAGCACATGCCTCCTCCGATACATATGACACATTTTCCAGTGCGCTCAGAGGAAAGCAGCGAATCTCCATCTCCGATACTATCCCACTGTACTCTCTCTGACTCCGGCTGCTGATGGAGAAGCAGTATGACCCAGGATTCTTGTGATCTTGTGATCCTCGGATCATAGGCTTAGTCTGCTAAATGTTGGCTTATTCACGTTAGTTAATGGGCTACCCTCACTGAATAAACACAATGGGCAGTATCGAGGTCAGCAAAAATGATCGAGGCCGGGTCCATATATAGCACTATAAGTCGATAACGTAATTATCGCGGCAGGCCTATACATTAGTGTATCGATATTTTGAGCGCGGCACTTAATGTGATGCAGAAATCTATAGGCATTGGCTCTGGGAAGGCAGGCAGCCAATGGCGTCATGTTGTTTCTGGATTTTACCCTGATTTGTGATGCTGATGTATGCAAATATAATTTGTTGTGGCAGATTAATTGCAGGAGGTCCACCTGCTGAGCCTTTCATACTCAACCTCCCTCTCTCTCTCTGTAACTCTCCACCTCTGTCTCTCACTCTCTCTCTCCCTCTTTCCCTTCCTCTCTCTCAGCTCCCCCTGCATCTCTTTACCATTCTCTCTTTGTATCTCTCTATTTCTCTCTGTATCTCTCTTTGCCTCTATCAGTCTCTACATCTCTGTATCCCTCTCTCTCACCTCTCCCTGTATTTCTCGCTTTCTTTCTGTATCTCTTTACCTCTCTCTGTATCTCCCTCTCACCTCTCCCTGTATCTCTCGCTTTCTCTCTGTATCTCTCTATCCTTCTACCTCTATTAGACTTTACATCTCTGTATCCCTCTTTATCTACCTCTCTCTGGATCCATCTTGCTTTGTGTCTCTCTGTGTATCTCTCTACATCTCTCTCTAATTCTCTCTATCTCTCTCTATCTCTGTATATATCCCTCTCTTTCTGCATCTCTCTATTTATCTCTCTACCTCTCTACCCCTCGCTTTCTCTCTCTCTCACCTCTCCCTGTAGCTTTCTCTCTCTCTCTGTATCTCACTATTTCTCTCTATCCCTCCCTGTATCTCTCCCTCTGCACCTTTCACTGTATCCCCTCTCTCTTTCTCTCTGTATCTCTGTGTATCTCTCTACATCTCTCTCTCTAATTCTCTCTATTTCTCGCTATCTCACTTAAACTCTTACTATATCTCTTACTATAAACTCTTGCTATCTCTCACTATCACTCTGTATCTCTCTACCTCTCTCTGTATGCCTCTCTCTCTACCTCTCTCTGTATCCCTCTCTCTTTCTCTCTGTATCTCTCTCTGTATCTCTCTACTTCCCTCTCTAATTATCTGTATCTCTCACTATCTCTTTGTATCTCTCTACCTCTGTGTATTTCCTCTCTCCGTCTCTCTTCCCCACTCTTTCTGTATCTCTGTCTATCCCTACCTCTTACTCTCTTTCCCCCCCTCTCTCTCTTTCTCTCTCCAGTGCAGATTTAATTATGCTAGCAGCAGCGAGGTGCTCGTGCCAGGACCAGTGATGGACATGTAGGCATCATCTCCCGCGAGAGATTTTCACACCACTTCAAAAATCCGATTAATCCGACGGCAGTCATCAGACAGGCCCGGGAGGCATGATGAATGTGTGAAGTGCTGAACTGTTGTTCGGCCCTCTGTCTCTCGTTGAGCCTGGGCTCGCTGCTCTCGGGGGAGATGGAGAGGCTATTGTTCTGGCTGGGCATTTTTCTATTTGCTGGAGATCCTGATATGAAAGAAATGTTTCCGTCCGGAGCTTCTGGAGCGTTCTCAGGGCAGCTGACGGTTCTGCAAGCCGAGCGGGTTCATGCTTCTCCATCTATATCTCCAGAGTTTCTCCAGACAGAGCGATCAGTCTCTCAGCAGTAGGCGAAACGATGGCTGTTTCTGTGGAGTTGATGTTTCTGTTGATGTTGTTCTTCTGTGAATTTGAACAGACTAGTGTTATGAAAGCATCACACTGACTACTGCTGCAGTTTTGGAGGCATTTTATGTCAGGACAGAGTTACCCCAGATTAACATTGTATATAATTTCTGCAAAATACTAAAAGATGTTTACTAGTCTGGTTCACTTTACCTATCTCAAATACTTGCTGGACTTTCCTTAAAGTTTCTATCTACCTATCTGGTTTGAATTAAATGTGCTTCTCTGCGTTTGTCTTTGAGTTATCTTCATCTATCAAAAAAATTGCCAATATTTGCCAGAGTTGGATGTTGAAGCTGCAGCATTATGTTTTCCTGCTGTTGTGTACCATACCTGACAACCCAGGGTGGAGCATGGTCATTTTTTTACAATTAAAATCACTTAGTTCACTCCGTTTTACATTATTTTTATTAAATAATGACTTAAGACACCCAAGATTGGTGCAAATTCTGTTCTGCCAAGGTAACAATGCAAATATTTTTGGACACACCTTCTAATTAATATATCATTCAGCTACTTGCTTTTGCAGGCATTTCTGACACACACACACAAAACTCGTCTAGTCTTTATAAACTCTAAAAGTACTGCTAGTTAAATAGGACCCTCTGAAGAAGACAACACATACATTCACACTATATATATACAAATGCATGTACATCCATTGGCACCATGTCCAGCATTGAGCTCACAACTGTGTGAGTTCAGAACCTAAGAAATGCTATCCAGCAAAAGCAGGATAAACATATGAATGAAGAGTTGTCACATTACTTTTGCCTATATGTGTTCTGTCAGTGCAAAACTGAAGCTGAAAAATTCTAACAAAAAAAATATTATAGCATTTTGTCTGAAATTGCTCTCAGCTGTTGGTCATTTGATGGATCAGTCAGCAACAAACTCACACACACACACACATACACACACACACAAACCAATGCCCAAATATGCCCAAAAGTTTCTTTGATGCTTAAACAGAGAGAGAGAGAGATTCCTCTGCAGGCTGGGCTGTGGTGTTTGGATGGCACTCGTGGGAGCGATGGCTGTGGGCAAGGTTAACTGCTTTAATTACCGCTAGGCCTTCGTTCCTGCCAGTGCTTGGAGGTCAACTTTAAAAGATAGTTGGGAGCCTGAGCCAGGGCCACTGGGGGCCCACAGCTCCGGTGACAGATACTAAATCTGGCCGGGCCTCTGGCACTCATCAGCCGGGCTCATATGCAATGTTTGACCCTTAATCTGCAGGTTATCTCCATCCTCTCTGCCATTCTGTGACTTCCTGCCACCTTCTAATGCTGTGTGTGTGTGTGTGTTGGTTTTTCCACAGACCTGGGTGTTTTCAGCACTCGAGCGAGAGGAGGCGTGTCTGTGAGAGAAGGTCAGGGGGTTGTGCTCATGTGTACCCCTCCTCCACATTCACCAGGTAAGACTTTTTACACTTTCTTTATATAAATTCAGTGGAGAAAGTAAGGATTTTATACATTACCGACAAAAAAAGCAAAAAAAGAACATAATGTACCTGCCAAAACAAGTGTATTCATCTCTCTCTCTCTCTCTCTCTCTCTCTCTCTCTCTCTCTCTCTCTATGAATCTTTATACAGCTCGGACAAAAAATAAGAGACCACTTTTCAGAATCATTTTTTTATTTATTTTGCTATTTATAGATTTATGTTTAAGTAAAATGAACATTGTTGTTTTATTCTATAAACTGCAGACATTTCTCCCAAATTCCTGGTAAACAAAATGTAAATTAGAGCTTTTACTTGCAGAAAATGAGAAATGGCTGAAATAACAACAAAGATGCAGAGCTTGCAGACCTCAAATAATGCAAAAAAAAGTTTTAAGATTTCAGAAATCAATATTTGGTTGAATAACCCTGGTTTTTAATCACAGTTTCGAGGCATCTTGGCATGTTCTCTCCTCCACCAGTCTTACACAATGCTTTTGGATAACTTTATGCACCACTCCTGATGCAAATAATTCAAGCAGTACAGCTTGGTTTGATGGTTTATGGTCACCTATCACTCTTATTAAATATCGTTTCTCTTTTTTCTAAATGAAAACTAATTAAAAACGAAAATCGTACGATATATCATAATACCGATATTTCAGCGGAAACTCGATTTTTCAGTGTCCTACGCTTTACAGTATTTAACTTCTAAAGGAGTATTGTTTATCATTTCTCTAAACCAAAACTAATTAGAAAAATGACAAAACAATTAGTTTGGATAATCATTGTTGTCTTTTCAGTGCCAAAGACTAATGAAAGTACAGCACTGTTTCTGCTGTCAGGGAGAAAAGTGGCACATCGGGAGAGCAGCCAGATCTCTGGTGTCCGGGCAGAAGGAGTAAGAAAATCAATCACACTTTAACTGTGGAGAGTGGCAGCGTAATAAAATAATGGATTATGATGATCAGATGATATGCTCTAAGCAAAGGCGGCCGGGGCCGGGTAAAAAAAAGGCTGCTGATGCTATCTGCCCACTGTAAATAAATCTCAGAGCCGGGGGGGAGACACAGATAAGAGCCGGGCTGAAACTGTGTCAGCACAGTCCGGAATTTACAGCCCGCGCCAGCGACGGCCAGGCGAATTCAGACTGGCTATTTTTCTTATTTCCCCGCGTCGTCCTGAAATAACGATAACGCCGTCCCTCAGCTCTCCATCAGGCCTTAAACATGTCATAAACATGTCTATAATAGAGCGAGCTGAAGCCTAATCACGTCTGTAAACAAGGTCAAGCTTATCACACTGGCAGCATGACAAAATACGCCACGGAGTTTGAAATGCAAAATCAATATTATGCAAGAGAGTTATGATATACTGGATACTGCAGAGCAGTGAGCAGTGGCTCTCAAACTGCGGTACCTGTAAAACCTGTACCTGGTGGTACACTAAACATTTTAAGAATTTTAAGAATGATTCTACTCTAATATAATTAACAAGCTTTAAGAACATAAAAAACACTGTGTGAACAGACATTTGTCCTAAAACACACAGCAATAAAGCTACGCACTGCATAATCATTAAACCAAAATAGACCACACACATTAAGTTAAATTCCCTAAAAACAAAAGTGACTTTATAACAACATCCAGAAAACTTGACATATTGAAAATTCCAACAATTCAAAACTGCCAAACTGAACCAGTACCATTATTTATGGCTATGTGGGGTTCTATTTACTTACCTATATTACCTACTTTTATCTAGTGGAGAGATAATCTAGGTATGGAAGTAAGATAAAACCAGTTTTGTATAGTGGTATGTACATTTCCTTTGTGCAAAAAGGTTCATTTATGTTTGACTGAAATATTAGCAATATTTAGTCTGAAAATAACTAGCTAACTGTATCTATAAACTTAATATTGCTGTTGTTTGCATTTTTGGCTCTTTTCTTATCATAAAAAATCTTAATTTTGTCTTTGAGTGAAATTAAAATCTTAGAACCGTCTTAAATGTAATTTTCCCATATTGGCAGATACCCTGAAAAAGGTTTAAGCTCGTCTGCTGTGGAGTGTCAGGTAATTTTATGGTGTTGACCGGCCAGAAAAGTGAGATTTCTCTCTGCTCTCATCTCTGCTCCTCTGACTGCAGTTTGCTGGGTTAGCCGGGGTCTCTGGGGGGGGAAGTGTTTAAAAATGGCTGGACTGCCAGAAGTCTTTTATCTGATAGCGCTGTGCTCAGCTGTCCCTGGCTGTTTTCTGGTCCACTGTCCCGATCTGCTTCCTTTTGTTCATGTTTACTCCTGTCCCTCTGCATCTTACCCCGTTTAACCCTCAATTACAGAGACGCCTACAAGACAAGCGCAGAGAGAGGAAAGCAATCTGAGAAAGAGGAGCGCATAAATACGAGAAAACAGGGAAAAGACTGAGAAATTTGAATAAATAGAGAATACTACATATTTAACCAAGGCATAAAAATGCTTCCCCTGCAGCCCTATAAAAAGGCTCTAGAGTTTTAGTGAAGTATGGGTAGTGTAATCCTTAGATCAGGCCCAAAAAATCCAGCCCAACCTGGCCAGAGCTCGTGCACATTCTGCCCAAGCCCAACCCGCCCCCCACCAAATTGGCTTTTTTAAACACGCCATTTTTTGGTATATAGAGCTTTTTAAAAACTTTTTGTGAATTTGTTTGAATGAGCGAAATCTATCCAGAATGATGTTAATTAACATTACAACACAAAAGAAACATAGATTACCTATTATTTAACAAAAATCTTTATTATGAACAGATCTCCAAAATGTTAAAAGAAAAACAATGATCCACAGGCTTACATATTGGTAAATTAGGCTACAAGAAATATGTCTTAATGAATTTCCTCTAATTTAAAATAAATAACATGGTTTAAGAATGTAAAACTCTTTCTAAACAAACAAACATGTTTATATTGAGCTTAAAGCCTAATTGCAAACACACAAAAAACAACAATGACATAATTTACAATGACTTTCCTCTACTCTAATATAATTTACAAGGTTTAAGAACATGAAAAACACTTTATGAACAGACATTTTAATATTTAGCATAAAGTCTATGTCCTAAAACACACAAAAACAGCAATAAAGGTACGCACAGCACAATCATCAAACTGTACAATAACATAATTTACAATTACCTTTTTCTACTCTAGTATAATTAACAATGTTTCAGAATATAAAACACTGTCTGAACAAAGTGTTTTTATGTTTTATTTATTTTTATTTTTTAAGCATATAGCCTAAGTGCCAAAACACATACTGTGCAGGCCAGAGCTGCGTGAATATAACATTTTAACTGAGTTTTTTTTTTTTTTTTGTGATTTGTGTGACTTGTTACTTTGCTATATTGTGATTATTAAAAATAGCTTTATATAAAATAAAAATAGCATTAAAAAAACAGATGCCTACGTCACAGAACTCCCATGTAAAAAATAGCATACAAAAACTTTTTTTTTTTTAATAGTTCAGATTGTCAAAGCAATTGCGGGAAGTTGCGGCAGGCTTTCACCCATCACCCATTAAACAATAGAAGAAGAAAAAGAAGTGGTGTTGTGTTGTGCCGAAATCCGACTCCCCACGCTGTCTAAGCCATCCTTTAGCTAACCAACATTGCTTTGCATGGCAGTTACCAACCTCTCCACGCAATGTTACAGATGTTCCATCCTCCTTTCAAATCACTACCGGCCTTGCCCAACAGATCTACCACAGTGTGGCTGTAGCTTGCTAGCAGAAGGTGCTGCAATCAGGAGCCAATTAGTGCATCTAGCCTCGTCCAGTATCGCTACTGGCTTCATCCAACACTGCAACCACAGCCCTGCAGGCACGTTACAGTATTAGACGTTATCCTGACGTTATCTTGAATTTTTGTCATTTGACGTGATGACCAACGTTTAACCTGAAATTAACATCTATAGATGTTGGTCGCCAACTGGGAGGATTGGCATGTCGCTACAAGATGATGCAAATGTCTAGTTAACCAGCGGGTCCCCCCATCATTAAGCCCTCCCACTGTCCAGTAATTATTGTGCGAAAGATATTGACGGCAGATTTGCCTGGTCTCAGATTCCCACCCTGAATTTTCTATTGGCCACACTGTCCAGTCTCTAGTCTCATTAGTGCACAGCAGCGGGAGGTGGCTGCAGGGCATTTACTAGCATAATTAGCAGGACAGTAACTGGTGCATTGGGACCATTCAGAGATAAAGAGAGAGAGAGAGAGAGAGAGAGAGAGAGAGAGAGAGAGAGAGAGAAAGAGGGAGTTTGTGGGCTTTGATTGTTAACCTATCCTTCTCCAGCCCGTCACTGGAGCTCGATCACAGCCTGGCGTCAGCGTCAAGGGCTCAAATTTACCGGATCATTAGAAATGAAAAGAAATCCCACGCAGACAATTATCTCACGCAGGGCCCGAGCGGCGTGGGGGAATCTCAGATTCACACTTCTAACGGCGTCCGCTAATAGATCACACTCTCTACCTCTGTTCCTTCCGTTTCATTATCCTCAAGTGTTTTTCTACCACGTCTTCTCCCTCCATCCCCATCAGCTCAGCTCCTCTGATACAGCACTCCCATGAAGCCCTCTGCCAAGTGCTCTTCAGAGCCAGGACCCAGAAGCTGGCCAGCACACTGCCTGTCGGGTTGGCAGACTGACAGCAGAGACAGAGCAGCTGGTTTAGAGACAGAAAGCATTACAATAAGCTCGTGATAGAACTTTTTATACCTCATGATCCACCTCTCAGATAACCGGGGGTGCTTTCGAATCCATCTCACTTGATTTGAACCACAATAGCAGGTGTGACAGCATGTGCCAAAATAAAAAAATCAAAGGACAGACCGAAGGACAGAAATTTTGTGGTCCAGCAGTCTAAATAGCTGCCACAATGCTCGGCTGGTTTGATTTGCTGGTTTGAATCCCACTCATGCAGTTTGCCGTCACCTGCCGGAGCCCTGAGAAAGCATAATTGGCCTTGCTCTCTCTGGGTGGGTAGATGGCGCTCTCTCCCCACATCACTCCAAAGGGTGATATCGATCAGCACAAGGCATCTGTGAGCTAATGTATCAGAACGGAGTCGCTGCGCTTTCTTCCGAGTGTACTGTGATGCTACTCTGTAATGCTGCATCAGCAGCAGTTGGAAAAGAGGTAGTGTTTGGCTTCACATGTGTTGGAGGAGGCATGTGCTAGTCTTCACCCTCCTTGTGTTGTGGCATCACTAGTGATGACCAGCAGCTGAATGGTCGGGACAATTGACCTAGCTACTGTAAATTGGGAGAAAACGGGGAAAATTAAAGGTTTTTCTCCTGTGAAGCTGCTATTTTGAAAATGTGTTTTTTGCATAGTCAGGTAAGTCATCAATATGACTTGATTTAGGTTCCGTATGACATCCTGGCCTGTAGATCCTTCACATTCATAGTTTTTCTCAATTATGCTTGATTGGTTATGAATCTGGTGGCTGGACCGACCACAGAAATGTTATAATCTGGTGGTGAAATTCCTGGAAAACCCTTGCTGTGTGTGGGCAAGCATAACCCTGCTGAGAAATCCCAAAAAAAAAAAAACTGCCTTTGTGGGTATTTAGTTGAAACCAACATTCTGCTTCTGTTAGTAAAATAATGCACCATTATCGAAGTCTGTCAACTGGGAAAAATGTCTTTGAGTGCATCAAAGAGGCGTGATTAACAGTGTTTTCTGATCTCTCACCAAGGAGTTTGTTGCTTAAACATATTCTCTAGAGTTTTTTTTTTTTTTTTTTTGTCAAAGTCCAGTATCAAATCAGACCACACCTGCAATTATTTACATATCCGTATATCTGAGAGATACTGTAGTAGAAGTAGTAGTAGAAGTTTTCAGCATTCCAGTGTGCATTATTTTTATTCATTTATTATTATTATTATTATATATATATTTTTTTTCCTGATTCTGACACCACCTGGGCTGACTTTATTAACATCTTTGTTTATAGCTCACCCATCTCATTATGCTATATATATATATATATATATATATATATATATATATATATATATATATATATATATATATATAGTCTGTAGTGTTTTCCACTAATGAACGAAGTGAGAATTATTAAATGTCACCGTGATGTTTTTTTTTTTTTTTTTTTTTTTTTTTTTATTAATTTATTTAGTTTTATTTAGAACCAGCAGTTCTAACTCCTACGGGTTTCATAAGAATATGGCACATGGGCTTTTCCAGGTGATTTAATCTCAGTGGGACTTTTTGAACATGTATATTATAGCACAATGTCCACGTGCCCAAAAAGAAAGAGCCAGCTGACAATTTATTCAAAGCCAGGGCAATTCAGGGCTCATGATTTCCTGTAACTATTCATTTGATTGACGTAAAAAGCTGACGTGAAGAAAATGAACACGAGTACTGCGAAATTGCTAATAGTTATTTTCCATTACACCAAGTGTTCAGCTTACCGAAAAGATCGGGACACTGAAAGAAAAAAAAAATGAGCGAGAGGCTTTAGCAAGTACTGCTGGACATTTTTTAACCAAAGAGAAAATGACATGGAAATGCATGACAGTATAATATGATAAATGATGTTGGCCTCTTTTTCAGTACAGGGATAAATGGTTGCTAAGGCTTCCATGTACTGTATTTGTGCAGGTGCCGACCCCTTAGATCAGCTATGGTTTCTTTTTCCATTTTCTGTGTTGCTAAATCAGAACCAGGAGGAGCATGGTGTCCTGTCATTGACTGTCTTCGAAAATATCCAGTCTCATTTCTGCATTTGAACTAAACTGAGGTGGGTTTCCTGAAAGCTTTGTAATGATTTTTGTTAATTCATACTTAAGACTGATCACTAATTAAAGTGAATTGACCAATCAAACCCACTAATAAATAATCCAAATCCAGATTATGTGCTGTTTCAGGGGAGGAGTCAACAAAGTTGTTCTTTAAACTTGTTAGATAATTTTCGCTTTGTGAAGCTCTTTGGGAAACACTCGCAGAACTGGTTCGTTCTTTACTCACGTCATAAGTTAGTTCATTATTCGTTAAGATTAATAATTTTTATGAAACAAACCCCAGATCATACTAACCAAATGCAACATGGAGAACTATGAGTTTTCACTCTGGCTACTGGTCTTTTTTAAATTTGCTAATGTGGTGTTAGCATGCTAGTGACTATACTCATCCCTGCTATATTGTTAGCACATTGGGGACTAGGCTTGTCCAACATTATCATTGCTACATGCGGTGTTAGCATGTTGGCTACTGTTTTTTTCTCAGCAAGCTGTCTACAGGTCTCATCTAGCATTGGAACTGTTGCATTATGAGCCTCGGAAAACATTGCTACAACAGCATTACCACACCAACTAAGTGCTGCGTTTATGAGATGCTGACCAGGCTTGTCCCACATTGCTAACACAATGTTAACATGCAGGCTCCAGGCCTTTTTTTTTACAACAACACTGCAATGTTAGCACACTGGTTATGGTCCTTGTCCTAAATTGCTTCCAACCTGTTCCAAAATGTCTGCCACAGTGTTATCATGCCTTTTCCAACATCACTACAGCAGTGTTAGCACTCCAGCTATGACCTACTAGCCCCATCCAACATCCAAACAATGGCATTAGCACACTAGATATGGGCCTCAATCGTTTCACATTGCTACTGTCCTGTTATCATGAGTCAGCTAATCATAGCCAGAACCCTCCATCTTTAATCCCTCCCACTGAATGGTCATGTGACCACAGGTATAGTTAGTTAGCTAGTAAGAATCCCATGCTGCACCCTGTCCATTTGGAAACTATAGCCACACTATAGCAGCCACAGTGCACCATATTAGCCCGATAAGCACAGGTCTTACAAAACGACCCTGAAGGTGAACTGACTTCAGTACAGACAGAAGCACAAAGCATATATTTAGCTTTTTTTATATAGTTATAAGTTATAAAACTCTGGCTGTGCAGAAAATGACATTTTATAGCTCTTTTCCTGTGAGGTTAATTAGACTTTGAGGGTGATATGAAAGTGAGAAACCCAATGAAATTTGTTTAGGACCTTGGAGGTTAATTTGTCTCTCGGTTGCTGCCGTGGCTTGTAGGAGGGTACAGCCCCATTAATATGGGAAGATGATTGGAAAAAATTAAAGCTGTAAAGTAATTGAAAATAATTTGGAATCGCTGAGATGTAAACAGGATATTACTCTCAATTTGATTTGTCTACACTGGCGCAGAGGCGGAAATGGAGATGAGGTGTTTGTTTTGTCACCTTGAAGAATCACGGCGGTGAAGAAAGTCACGGTGACCTCCGTCTCAGACCAGACTGAGTTCTGTCGGCTCGGAAAGTTTCAGGCTCCATATTTAGCCGGCTTGATGTCACTGTGTGATACACGGTACTGATGCAGCCGGTTTAATCCAGATCTCAGAGACAAGTGGAAAAAAACTGTACAAAACAGTACCAGCTTCATCTTTATAATATCAAGGCAAATTTTCTATTTTATATATTTATTGAAATTTAGATATTTAGGAATTAAGTATTATATTATTATAATGTATATATGAGCTGTGTTCCAATTACATTCGATGTGGGAGTTGACGACTATAGGGTTGCTAACTGTTAAAATTGTTAGGTGGTTACTGTGGTGTTTTTAAATTTTCCCTATGGTGTTATTTTGTTATAAGTGGTTTCTAGGGGTCTGCTGTGGTATTAGGTAGGTGGTTGACATGGTATCTGAATTGGTCCATATGGCGTTGCTATTTGGTTGCTATGCCAGTTGCCAAGGCTTGTTTATGTGTATGTTTATTACTAATCGTTAATGTAATTTCATTATTATTCTAAACATAAATAGTACTTTAAGGAAGCTGTAAGTGTTGCTGGGTTTAATGAACTCTTCTCACACTGTAATAAAAGGGTGGTTAATAGATGTTAAAACTATGTTCACACTGTATCATGGTTGATACCATAATTATTCTTTTGTGACAGTGTGGTCATGGTAAAACTAGGTGAATTATGGGAGTTGGAGTGAGGTCTGATTGTGGGTGCAGATGTATTGCAGATCCATTTCTCAATCCACAGTATGATGTTATACCGGGAATACAGTACATCATGGAAAGCTAATACATATTACCACCCACAGTGGACAGTGCAGTGGGCTGTGATGATGGTGACCGGCAGTGTCTGGCTAGAATTGTCCATGTTAACACATTTAATCATAGGAGATCCTGCCTACATATCCCACAGACCACTGCAGCATTTTTTTAAATCAGTGGCTGTACTTCCAGAAGACATTACACTGTATATGCTGTATGATGTTATTAATTTGTGGCATGTTAATGTAATTTCATTATTAATATAAACATTAACAGTACTTTAAGGAAGCTGTAAGTGTTGCCAGGTCCTCTTTTTAAAATCAGTAAAATGACTGTGTGCGTCTGAAGCTCAGATGCTGCACAGCTGAGTGATTCACGGCGGTTGACATTCTGAGCGAACGCCTCGTGTGAAGGAGTCTTTTTGAATGTTGTTTATGAGATAAATAGTCATTGTTTATTCAGGTGACACTGGGGCCTTGTTTCTGAAAAATTGAAGTTGAATCTGTTAAAAGCTCCGCAGTTTCTCCATGATTAATCACCTCCCCACAATGCAGCACCTGGATGGCCCGCGCGCATTTGATATGCAAAAGAAATCAATGGTCTATGAAATTCATGCGATAATTATACTGCAAATAAATTGGTCTGGCAGGAGAAAAAAAATAATCATTTAGTCCCTGTGGATGATGGGCTGGGAGACGTCAGTGCTGTTCTCTCTTTTTTTTGGGTCTCCGTCAGCAACAACTGTAGGCCTGTTGAAACTTAAACTGCTTTCCATTTACCTTGGTGATTGCTTAGGGAAGTGTTAAGAGTTGTTAGGTGGTTGCTGTGGTGCTGTTCTAAATGTTTCATATGCTGCAATTTTCTTATCTTCTTAGTTTTCTTCTTTTCTAAGTTTCTACTCTAGGGCTTTTAGGGCTGCTATGGTATTTATTAAGTGGTTGCTATGGTATCTTAATTGGTTCATATGGTTTTGCTATTTGGCTGCTAGATTGTTAATATGCCGGTTGCCAAGGCTTGTTTATGTTTATTGCTAATACTAATATTTTACACCTCAATGTTAGTTTTGGTTTGCAGTTTAGTTGGTAAGTCTCACTATACTTTTCACTGATTGGTTTGTAGAAGGGTGTGTGTCAGGTGTTTGGTGCAAGTCGAATTTTCAGATGTTGTGCTGAATTTTGCCTGCCTGTCAAAATCTGACTCCCTTCGAGTTTAAATGTGTTCTACAGCAAAATGGGCGTATCCTTTTATTTATGTTTATAGATAAAGGTTAATCTACAGTTACAGTAGATACAGTGATCACCAGCGTAATCAATTGCACCCTTTCTACTGCATGATGTGCCTGCACGTCAAGGGGTGTCGGATGTCGGCACAACACTGCTACTTTTTTTCCTGTTTCTATTGTCTTATGGGAGACAGTAGCCTGATTCAACTTCCTACAATTGATTTGAAAGTCTGAACCATCCAAAAAGTGTCATGATTCAGTTGGATTGAGTTAAAGAACATAAGGCATAAATCTATGGCGTTGATTCTACAATTATGCCAGTGTTGGTGTTTATGCTTAACTCTCCTATTATGATCATTTGTCAAAAACAGCAATGGTGTTCCCTGGCCAATATAATTATTCGAAAGATGTCCGAATCCCAAAAAATCCCAAGAAGCAGTGTAAATATTTAATTACTAACTCCATTACTAATTATTATTATTATTATTATTATTATTATTATTATTATTATTATTATTATTATTATTATTATTATTAATAATAATTATTATTCTATCAATATTTAGTGCAATGGTGTTCTTTGCCTCTAACAGGTAATGGTTCAATTAGGAAAATTCACTCGTATTTCATAAAAAAATGTTCAAACTTTTTTTTTTTTTTAATGGTTCACTACTTTATTACAAAATGAAAGATCAACATATAAAACACAGTACTTTTACATACCATTGAAATTTCGTTTTAGTTTTAGTTTTTTAGCAGGGGGTGGTTTCAAATACATGAGATGAACCATTTTCATAATATATTTTGATTACACTAAATATGGCAAGCAGAAGAAGTTTTAAAAAAAAATACTTTTAACAATTTTTCTTAGATCTTCACACTTTAAATGGGTCAATTTGACCTGTACGTAACATAACAGGAGGGTTAACACATTGCATTAATGTAGAGAATGTACTTACTGTACCAATACTATTGCATTTGTCTAAAAGCATAATAAAAACACACTGTTCCATATCAGGGCAGACAAGTAGCAACTCCAACAAACAGGTGTAAAACAAAATAAATAATGTAATAATAAAAAATAATAATAATTAATAAAACTTTAGAACACCAGTAGTGTGGTCCAATAATAATGTATCACACTTAAAAAAGTGGAGGATTTTTAACGTAAGACAATGCTTGCTTATTTTGTACAGTGTGATGGAAAACCAATTCTACCAGAAAACAAACATTTGTCTGTTTCAGAGCAGTGTGAGCAATGGTGAAAAGTCGGCCTGTGTTCTGATGTTTAACTCGCAGGCCCAGATCAAACAGCAGCCGAATACCATCCCAAACTGAGGTTGATTCTGCTCTGCTATCAGATGTCCTTCATTTGATATGAAAATCCTCTAACGTTGGTTTATTTCCCTCAGTTTTTCCCCATTAGAGCTGTATGTGTTTCTGTAACGGAGTTTGACTTACGGCTGCTCAGCTTCTAGTGTTTATTTTTGGATTATATCTGGATTCACTATGTTTTATTTGTATTATTTCTTTCTATTATTGACTGATAGAGTCTTATAGCTAATGGCAACACAGCTAAACTCAATGTTAGACATGCTAATGTTATGAAAGCAATATGGGATGAGGCTTGTAACCAGTGTTCTAATGCTATGGTAAAAAAAGAGGCCCATAACCAGTGTGCTATTGCTGAGATAATGATGTTGAAATTGGGTGGAAATGCTAACAGCTAATGACATCAACAGCTAAATGCAATGTTAGACATGCTAATGTTATATGACACACAATAGCAATGTGGTGTAAGGCTCATAACCAGTGTACTAATGCTGTGGTAATGTGGCTGTAATGCTAATGCCACCAAAGCAATGTGGAACAAAACCAGTAGCTGCAATGCCTGTAGCCAGCATGCTAACAATGTCCATAGCAGTTGTGATTTAGTAGTGACGCAATAGCAAAGTTGAATGAGGCCGGGAATAGGCTTTTTAAAGTTGCAGTTGTAATATACTAGTAATAATAAAGCTAAGACCATGACATAGCTGGCATTATAAGCCTATGGTAGTGATGTTGGGTAAGACTTGTAGCCAGCATGCTAACACTGCAGTAAATATGCAGAATAAGGCCCATAGCTGCAGTGCTGTGTTGTGTCCTGCTGATGCTGTGAAAGCAATGCTGGGCAATTATAGTAGCCAGAGTGCAATCTAAAGTTGCATTAATAATTGGACAATGCTGGTATATTTACTCTGGAAAAGCAGCCTATGGTAGAGCCGTCTACATCCTGTCATCTACAGTTCTGGAAAAAATAAGAAAGCACTTAAAAATAATGAGATAAGTTTCTTTGACTTTAACAAATTGAAAAATTGAAAACCTCTGGAATATAATTAAGAGGATGATGGATGATCACAAGCCATCAAACCAAACTGAACTGCTTAAATTTTTGCATCAGGAGTGTAAAGCATAAAGCAGTGTGTAAGACTGGTGGAGGAGAACATGCCAAGATTCATAAAAACTATGTTTAAGAACCAGGGTTATTACACCAAATATTGATTTCTGAACTCCTAAAACTTTATGAATATGAATTTGTTTTCTTTGCATTATTTGAGGTCTGAAAGTTCTGTATCTTTTTTGTTATTTCAGCCATTTCTCATTTTCTGCAAATAAATGCTGTACATGACATTTTTTTGTATTGAATTTGAGAAAAATAATCTCTGTAGTTTATAGAATAAAACAACAATGTTCATTTTACTTAATCATATACCTACAAATAGCAAAATCAGAGAAGCTGATCCAATCTTGAATCTTTTTAATATCCTTGATATCAGAAGTATCAGTGAATGAGCTGTAGTGTATAGACTATGAGTAACATCACCTCTGCAGGGTATTATATGGACGCTGTGCGTATATATATATATATATATATATATATATATATATATATATATATATATATGTGCACAGTGTACACAGTGCCATGTGTTCTGCGCAGTTCCCATTAGAGGAGGAGCAGAATTAATAAACATCACCTGCTCATCTCCGAGCTGGCTCTGGCGCCCGTGCCCTCCTGCAGCCCCCGGTGTGTCTGCAGAGGGCAGCGAGGTGTGCTGTGGATAGAGACAGGTCCTCCTCAGGGAGCCCCAGCCAGCACTCTTCATCCATCTCATCTGTATGCTCTCCGCCCCCTCTGCCCCGCCCCCCTCTGCCCCCTCCAGAGATCATCTACAGCTGGGTGTTCAACGAGTTCCCCTCGTTCGTGGCGGAAGACAGCCGGCGCTTCATCTCGCAGGAGACGGGCAATCTGTACATCTCCAAAGTGCAGCCCTCGGACGTGGGCAGCTACATCTGCCTGGTGAAGAACACTGTGACCAACGCGAGGGTCCTGAGCCCGCCAACGCCACTCACGCTCAAAACAGATGGTGAGAGAACAAGCACTTGGGCGCCACTACACACACACTCTCACACACACTCACACACACTCTGGTACAAATGCTCACAAACCCCCTTGACCCACCCCAGACCTCTCACCTGCTCTGCAGAAGCCAGGAAGTTCGCCAACAAAAATAAACAACAGAAAATAAACAATGAATTCCTGCAAATTGTAAGAATGCTCTTATTTATCTGTTTATTTGTGTACTTACTTTTATATATGAATACAAGGCTAAATAAATCATGCTCTGGATTGTGTGAAGGTTATATGTAGGACCAACCAATGAAAATGATCAAATTTTGAGAAATTAAATGATTATTACAGTAATAAAACATGCATTTGATTTGATTTGGCAGCATAAAAACTCAGAAAGTAATTAATTCATTAAATCATTAAATCATTTTTAGTGGATTTGTGGTTTCAGATTGGAATTACACTATTTTTATTGATCACATCTACTGTAATATAATTAACATATGTAAAAAAAAAAATACATACAAACACCTTTGACCCACCCCAGACCCCTCACCTGGAAGTTCAGTAGGAAGTTCACCAGGAAGTTCGCCAACAAGAAATTAACAACAAAAAATAACCCTGCAAATTGTGAAAACAATCTCTTTTTTTGTTTATTTGTGTACTTATTAATTTAATCATTTTTAGTGGATTTGTGGCTTCAGATTGAAATTACATTATTTTTCTTGACCACATCTAATGTAATATAAGAACACTTTTTAATTCATTTATATATATCTTACAAGTTCTTGTTGGAAAACACCAACATGCCAACTGTGCTGTAGAGACAATGGAGGAGTTTGGTAGCAATATATAGTCTCAAACAGGGTGTTGTCTCAGGTGGAGTGGGCCGATTCCCAACCGGGGTGTTATCACAAGGGATTCCATTCAATTACCATATTATACTCAGCAACCGGGGTGTTAGCAAAAGTGACTCCATCCGATTACCATTTTATACTCAGCAACTGGAGTGTTGACATAAGCGATTCTTTATTAAACTTTTTTAATAAACTTTCTTTATTAAAATTAAGCATGAAAATGGAGATGGGCGGAGCTTCACATCATACTGCAACCAGCCAGCAGAGGTGCTTGACCTGCAGTGGCTTTAGTTTGAAAAACACTGCCATGGTTTTCCATGGTTTTCTACTGTAAAAATCTGATTTGCCCTGCAGTGTGAACAAAGCCTTTATTCCCTGTGTCCTTACAGGGTTTATGCTTTTGTGGCATTTGAGAAGGTTTTTGCTGCACAAACAGCTTAAAAGCACAGAGACAGCATTTTAGAAATAATAAATCAAACAGGCCACTTCCTCTCGCAAAGCTCCTGTAGTGGATAGTAACTGAAAATATGAAAATCGTGGTTTCAGAAAGTTGCGAGGGTCTTTGTATGTGCTTTAAAGGTGATGTAAGCATTACTTAGATCTGTAGGTAATCTCTCTCTCTCTCTCTCTCTCTCTCTCTCTCTCTCTCGCCGCCTTTGAGCCCGAGGCATTCAGGTCTAAAGTAAAAGTGTCATGAATTCCAAACAGTGCTCCTAAACAGCTAGCATGCAGTGCTTTATCGTTAGCTTTAGGGCTTCTTTCTTAACGCACAATGCGTCCTGGCACGACTGGCCATCTGGGAAATCATTTTCCGGCATAAAATTAACCGAATCAATGGACCTCTTCATGAATGGGCCTCGGATCTTTTTATAGCCACCTCCCCTGGGCCTGGTTGGCAGAGCCAAACCTTCTCCTGCTGTCTTTCCAGAACCCCGCCCACTTTTTTTTTCTCTTTTCATTTGACTACACAGACAACTGTCCATCACCTGCTGCAGGTACACCTCAATGTCAGACAGTGCAGAGCCTCTATCACAGCCCAGATAGCATGAAGCACTGGCCTGAGCTCAGCTGATGTATGGCAGTGTGCTATGTGGAAGTGAGAGGAATGTGGTGTTGACATGAGATATGGGTTTTAAGCAGATTACTACACTAAACTTGGCATCTGGGGTGTTGGCACAAGCAGCATGGTGCATTTAGCATATTATACTTGGCTACCCGGGTACTGACACAAGCAGAGCAGGATGATTCATATATTGTACTTCGGCAACTGGGGTGTTAGCAACAGCCACTCAGGACGATTCCCATACTATACTTGGCAACTGGAGTGTTGGCACAAGTGGAGCAGGCTGGTTCCTGTATTGCACTCAGTACCCGGGGTGTTGACACAAGTGACCTGGGCTGAATCCCATATTACACTCAGCAACTGGGGTGTTGACAAAAGTGGCACAGGTTATAAGCTAAATTATACTCTGCAACCGTGGTGTTGCCACTAGCGGCACAGGCCAATTACCATGCTAAATTTGGCAACCAGGGTGTTGGCACAAGCAGTATGGTTCAATTAGCAGATTACACTCGACTTCCAATGTGCTGGAACAAGCAGCACTGGATGATTCACACAGACCATTTCCCATATTATACTCAGCAACCGGAGTGTTGACACAGATGACCTGGTCTGATTCCCATATTGTACTCAGCAACAGTGGTGTTTCCACAAGCAGCACAGGCCAATTACCATGCTAAACCTGGCAAACAGGGTGTCGGCACAAGCAGCATCTTTTAATTAGCAGATTATACTTTACTACCAGGGTGCTGGCACAAGCAACACAGGATGATTCACACAGACCAATTCCCATATTATACTCAGCAATCGGGGTGTTGGCACAAGTTACATGGGCTAATTCCCATCTTATACTCAGCAACTGTAGTGTAGCCACAAGCAAGGGCAGATTCCTGTATTACACTTGGCAACCAGAGAGTTTGATATAGCCGATAGCTATATTATACTCAGTAACCGAGACACGTACAAATGGGGTACTGGCACAAGTGACTTGTTTATGATTCCTGCATCATACTAAGTAACTGGGGTGTTGAAACTTGTTGCACTCTGTCCAGATCTGAGTTGAGTATTTGGGCCAGAATTGGGCCTGAATTTAAACTGGCATGTGGTATTCAGCCTGAAAATTTCCAGGGATTTTTTTTTGGTAGAGCAAGTCCAGCGGAAGGGACTTGAGGGCCCCGAAGAGCCTTTAGTAGGATGTTGGGATAAAGGTTACTCCCCAACACATTGCCCCCGGGCCTGGCAGAAAGATCCAAACCATTTCCTGCTGTCATCCCAGAACCCCTCCCACTTTTTCCCATTCAAATACACAGTTCCCAACTCCGTCACCTGCCGCAGTGCGCTGATAGAGCGCCTCAATGTCAGATGCTACAAAGCTGCCATCCCATTGCACTTCAAGCAAGGAACTTGAGGGCCCAAAACAGCCTCCAGTGGATTGAAGGATGCTCCAAGTACCCCCCAAAACCCCAACCCCCCCAGCGTGTCCCACATCGGTTGGCGGATTTGTATAACCTTGTTGTAAGGAAAACATTCCGCGGAGACATACAGAACGCTAAGCGCATTAGCATGCTAAACCGGATTTGGACATCTCATTAGCAGGGATGGGAAATGTGAGCTGTGTCAGGTGCAGGTAGATGAATGAGCGAGCGAGATATTACGAGAATGAACGAAAGAAAGAGAGAGAGAGAGAGAAACAAAGAGAGAGAGAGCATTCGCAGCAGTGCGTTTGAGCCACAGGTGGCCCGACTGCACCAAACGTCCTTGTGTCAGCGTCCTCCGCAAACAGCCGTGCCGGCGGTCTGTCAGAGGTTCAGGGAGAGGGTAGTCACCCAGAACACGAGCGTAGCTGATGGGAATCTTTATTCGCAGTGCCCGCCCAGCGCTCGCATTATCCTCTTGGCAGGCTTTTGTGTGGGAAGCCGTGCGCATTTGCAGCAGCTAAATCTGCAGCCTAAAAAGCTGAAAATGACTTTGGCAGCACCGAATAACCCAATCCACCAGCCACTTTCCCAGAATCCCTGAGTGCGCTGCTGTTCCGGGGGGCTGAATAGATGTAGGTACCATACGGCATTGAGGTCTTCAGTAAATACTGCAGCTTTTTTCAGTCTGCAGTATAGATGCCAAATATAACCTTAGTGCACAGGGAAATTATCATATGTGGTATTGCAACATAGTTGCAGCAGAAAGATATTAAATTATTATTATTACTTTTTTTTTTTTTTTTTACAATGATCCCAATTGATTACACGAATAAAAGCATTCAGAGCATTTGGCACAGAATACTCTGCTCTACACTGTAAGTCTGGATAAGTTGAATTTACTTAAAAAATTGGAGGAAACCGGTTGCTTTAAAAAAATTAAGTAATGAGTAATAAAAGCTTGAGTTAGCATAACTTAAAACATCAAGTTGTTACAACTAAAGGGGAACTTAATCAAGTTGTTCCAACTAAAGGGGATTTATTTCTAAGGTAGCGCAGGGGGAATCACTACACACTGATGGTGAGTGTCAGAAAAAGTTGGACACACCCAGTATGCAAATGGATTGTGAGAGAAGCCAATGGAAAATAAGTTGCCAATGGCAACAGACTAAACTCAGTTATTATAAGTTAATATCAACTAAAAGATCTCAGTTTGAATGTATCTGTGCACACAAATCATTTAAATCACTTAAATCATTTGAGTTCAAACAACGTATGGGTTTACAGAGTAGAGTAACTTTTAAACTTTTAGAGAAGTTTTAAATTAATGTTTGATCTATTTGTCCTCCTCCCGGTTTCAAGAATTTTTATTTTTTTTATCAGATTTTCATTCATCACCAACTTAAAAAAAATTGTTGCAACCAAAAGGGACTGTCACATAGTAATGCTCTTCGAAAAGAAGATAAAAGTTACCAGGAGCAATAAATGCTGAACAATTAAGACTACTATGAGCAATATTCATTGATCTATACATACAGAAGTAATGCGTAACAGACGTATAACACAACATAATAGAAATCTCAGCATGGAGTTGTAGAGGTTTCTAATGGAGTCCAGCAATAATCTATCCAATGCAGCTCAGATATTGTCAGACAGTCCCTGCAGTTCAGGGATAGGTCAGGGATGGGTGGGAGCAGGTAAATGTTTATTGATTTTCTTTGCCATTAACGGTTCTTCAGACTGCCCATTAAATTGTCTTGGGTTGTTCTTCTTTTTCATTAGATCAATTAAATTACCCCATAAAATGCAATTCACACTGCTCATTGCAAAATGATGCAAATTCGGATTAGTGTACTTGGTAGTACAGACTTGGTGAAGTTTATTCTCCCAAAGACAATAGAATAATGCTTTATTTATTTATTTATTTATTTATTTACTTATTATTCTCCTACACTGCAAATGAATACTGAATTCATCCAGACTACGAAGGAACACATACGGAATCATGTGTAAAACTTTTAACTCTAATTAACTTATCCTGTGCAACACAGGTAACTCTTGGTCTTCCTTTCCTGGGGTGGTCCTGATGAGAGCCAGTTTAATCATTATGATCTTGATAGTCTTTGTCACTGCACTTGAGGATACTTTCAAAGTTATTTTATCTTTTTTTTTTCTTTTTTCTTTTGTGGATAGGCCGACCTTTATTTATTTATTTAAGTCATTTTTCTTTACTTAGTTAATAAGTTTTTAGCATTAAATGGATTAGATTTGATGCTTTCAAACACATTAAGAGGGCAAATCATTCAAGTAATTAACTTTTGACTCAAGTTCAGCACAGCTGTTAACTGAAAGCCATTCCAGGTGACTCATAAACCTCATAAAGCTGACCGAAGAATCGAAAAAGTAAAATATTCTGTGGAGGGCGGAGCAAGAACACCTGTACTTGGACGAGTTTTGAATGGACCATTGTTTGGGCTGTGAAGGATGATGTTCCCCAAGAACTCAAGAACACAAGAACAGATGAGAACGCAGACACAGAGTCGGCGACTATCGGAGTGTCCTGTTATTTTTCCCCAGGATTAAACTACTGGTGCTGCTGTTCCTCAGTGACGGGAGTGTTCCATCACTGTTAGCTTACTCGCTTATTTTACGTGGGTCAGCTGGCACCAAACACACAGAGAAACAGAAAAAACACAGTTCTGTACCGACGGCTTAAAAAAAATGGCATCAACACCAACATTTGTCTTGAAAAGCGCTTACACACCAGACGTTTCAACCTTTGTAGACGCCTTTTACACATTTATTAAAATCACTCTGCCGGCACTGCTGCCGGAGCTCGTGGAGCATGGGAACACTAAACAACAGCAAAGGAGCTTTGTTTCAGTTACAGAAAAAAACTTCAACGAAGCATAAACACACACACACACAAGCAGTTCACACCTCAGCTCAGATCTAATCAATCAGTCAAAACATGATTGGTTCCTAGTGTTTTTCTTTTTGTTCTGTTTTGTTGGTAAAGCAGTGGAAGCTTCTATCTGACCCAGTTAGCATCATGCAGCCGGAGTGTCTATATCATTACATTTATGTTAGGGACTGGGACGGGGAATTAATGCTGTGTCTCTTGACTTTTGTCTTTCTCTTTTGCTGCACTAAACACATTGAGCTGTAGAGCAGTGGAAAGGTGGCTTTAGTATACTAGTGGAAATCCTTCTTGGACAGTTTTTCTTTCCAACAATAGCAGGATAAACTATTTTAAATACCCTTGATTTTAGAAGAAACAATGAATGAGCAACTGTCCCAATACTTTTGTCCATGCAGTGTATACAGCTCTAGAAAAAAGAATATGAATATGAGCTTGTTTTCTTTGCATTATTTAAGGTCTAAAAGCTCTGCATCTTTTTTGTTATTTCAGCCATTTCTCATTTTATGCAAATAAAAGTTCTAAATTAGAATAGATTTATTTGGAATTTGGGAGAAATGTTGTGTGTAGTTTATAGAATAAAACAACAATGTTCATTTTACTCAAACATATACCTATAAATAGCAAAATAAAAGAAACTGATTCAGAAACTGAAGTGGTCTTTTATTTTTTTCCAGAGCTGTATGCTTATATTAACTAATGAGCAACATGCCGAGTTTGGACACACCTACCTTCTCATTTATTTATTTATTTTATTTTTTTTTTTTCACATTGTAAATTAATACTAATGTCATTCAGACTATGAAGGAACACATAAAGAATTATTTGGTATTTTAGTAACTCTGATGTACTTACCCTGTTCTTGTCTTATCCTCTCTTTTGATGGTCCTAATGAGAGCCAGTTTCATCATAATATTTTTAATGTATTTTTATGTCTGCACTTGAGGATACTTTTTTTTAAGTTCTTATTTTTTTCTTTGATTGACAGACCTTTATTTCTTAAAGTATGTACCTTTATTTTTGTATTATTTATTTTAATACTTTTTTGTCATAATATGTATTAGAACATTACTCAAATAGAGCTATTCACTGAATACCAACTCTACCTCTTCACAACTTTACAACTGATGCTCTCAAACACATTAAGAGACAAGAAATTTAAATAATGAATACTTGACAAGTTCAGCACAGCTGTTAACTGAAAACCATTACAGGTGACTCTACCTCATAAAGCTGATTAAGGAAAACATTGAAGAATCTAAAGTATAAAATATATTAATTAGTGTTAATTAATAATGAGTTTAGACTCCCTGTCATAAGTGCTGTTAATGAATCTTCCCTATCAATCTAAAGTGATAGAATGAAATACCACCCTCATTGGACAGCGCAGTGCATATTAATGATGGTGACTGAAAGCATCAGGCTAAGATTGTCCGTTAGAACAGACAAGGAATCTGGTGAGTGCTCAGACAGGTCAGTGCTGTGGCAAAAGTCAAGGGACATCATACTAGGTCCCTTCCCATGACTTGCATTGGCATGTCATTGGAAATAAATTCACCAATTTCTAGTCTGGTTCTTTTTGAGCATTTAAATTGACTGTTTCTTACAGGTCCAGTTTATCCCACTGGTTTAAAGTAGAGCACAGTATGGTTTTAAATCCAGACAGGCCTGTGTTCCTCTCTGTCAGCTAGTATGCTAATTAGCAAACAGAGAGGCTCGTCTCGGAGTGGCTTCACCCCTGTCCTTCCCGCCACTAAGACACTCTTAATCAAAGCTGCCCGGCTGCATCTGTGCCAGGCTGTACCTCCGGGGTAAGTCATGCATCTTCCCCACCCGATCAAAAGCTGCAGAGGGAGGCCGCCGCCACCGCTGCCACTGCTGCCACTGCTGCTGGGTGATGGATCACACTCTGAAAGACGTGACATGGATACAACAATATCTGTAACCTCTGTGAGTCGCGGTCTGAGTTCGGCAGTCCGCAGAACGCTTGCACAGCCCACAGCCCACGCTCACCAGTATCTCCCTTGATCTGGGATCTTAGGGGGTCAGAGCTCTTGCCCAGACCACCGTTAAGGTCAAACAGCGCTGTTGGACCTGATCGTTAATCATTCAGTCATGGAGGACTTGTTCCCCAGTGCCTTTGATGTTGAAGCACATCAGAGGATATATAGATTGAGGTGGCATTTGTTAAGTGTAAATGGAAAGGCTCTTGTATTACACAACAATCCTTTTCAGATAAGATAAGGAATTTCCAGCTATACCATTTGAAGAAAGGCATTGGGGACACCAGTTTAGTTATTGTTTTATCTAAAAACAAGGGTATTAGAAAGTGATCGTCCTGCTTTTTGTAGAAGGAAAAAAAAGACTGTGTGGTCTCAAGAGAAGATTTTATACTGCATTTGTACGGAGCACAACTCTTTAGGCATGGTACCCATAAGTTTGTGTTTATTTATCACCCAAAAGAGTCTTATTCTATTGGCAAAATGTTCTGTAGAGACCAGACAAGAAAAGCCGTCTGTATTTGTGTGCATTTGCACATCTGTGTTAACAATGAATGCAGCTTAAAGTAGCTGAATGAATTAATCAAAGTGGGTGTCCACATGCATTTTGACATATAAGACCCTATTTTAGACATCTACAGCATACCGGTCAGTCACACATCATGCAGCTTGATTTAGCATGTGTCTGTGTGTCTTGGGTATCGTGATGGCACAAAAAATAGGCCTTACGCAGCTCGAAAAGCACAAAAGGCATGTACTAATTATTTTAATTTATCATGGGTGTGTTTTGGGTGGAACTTTAAGTCAATCAATTATTGTGTGCTACTTTTCATTCTTTTTAAGAGGCAGATTCGCTTTTACTCTTAACAGTGTGGCACTTTTGCGCATCTCAGCAGACTATTCATGCTGTGAAGGTGCTCCAGTAGGTAATTTACGGGAACAGCAATGTTATTTTATTCTTTATTCTACTTATTGTTGATGTAAAAACTGGATTTACATGCAGCCTCGCTCCTTTAAGACTAAAGATAGGATTGGGCAGCTGACTGTTGACTGTTGTCAGGGTTTTAAACAGTCAGTGACGCAGCTGTATTTTCCGCCACCAAGATACAAACACAAAAGATATCTATATCTAACTGAACATACATCATTTTCAGACCACCACTCCCATCATTATAGATATATTACAAAAGTCTGACACTATTTTAAGGGTGCAGGTGCAAGGTGTGAAAATAAAATGTTGACAGGGTGTAGGATAGCAATGAGCACCTTTTGCAGGGTGTACGGTAGGGCCCATAGTGTATATGAGGCTGCAGTCACACATCAGGAAGACCTAGTGTCATGGTGTGCGGTGCAATGATGTATGTTGGCAGCTCACCTTTGATCTTCATTACATGGGCACCTGCACAACTAGACCAGCCCTTATTAAAAATGTGTGGGGTGCTATTGGATCTGAATCTGCAGGAACTGTGTGAGAATATTTGAGTTGCATGGAATAGAGTATAACAGGACCCCATTAGGAACCTCTACAACTCCATGTTGAAATGTCTGGTTTCCATAGTGCACTCTACTTCCATATGTATAACTTTTAACATAGCACTCCAATCTGACACTTCCTTCAGTCCAATAAAATATGTGGCTGTCCTGCTCCACCTGGGCTAAGAGGAAAACTCTGTAAGGAAAGTGATCCAGCAAAATGGCTTTTCAAACTTACCCGAGGAATTACATACATTTTGGATCCAGTTGAGCTGGAAGGGCTCGCTCAGCAGAATGTCCACCTGCAGTCATTTAGAACCTGCAGTAAAATCAGCGCATGTTTGATCATGCTGTTCATTGCAGAAGTTTCTGCTGCCTGAGGACGGAGCTGATGGCCATTTATGAGAGCCCTTTCTCTTATACTGCCGTATAGATTCACATCATGACGGCAGGAGCATGCTGTAAAAATTTATCGGGCCTTCGGGAACACTCTCTCTGTGTGTTCTGTAAAATTACAGAGGGAGGGTTTGTGCCTCATAATGTATCAGACAGGAGGGGGCGGGTCAGACGGTAATGTTAATATGTTAATAATCACAGAATACAATAAAAAAAATCCATTATTTTTATTGGAAACAATAAGTGGCTTAATGGAAAGTGAAACTATGTCTTAGTCGATTTATTGCTTACAAGCTCAACAAAGGAGATTCTCAAGATTATGCACAACCCCCCCCCCCCAAAAAAAAAAAAAAAAAAAAAAAAAAAAAAAAAATATATATATATATATATATATATATATATATATATATATATATATATATATATATATATATATATATATATATATATGTGTGTATATATATATATACATATATATATACATATATATGTAGTATATATATATATATATATATATATATATATATATATATATATACATATATATATACATATGTATATATATATATGTATATATATGTATATATATATATATATATATATATATATATATATATATGTATACTGTATTACTCAAAAGTTTAAACACACACACACACACACACACACACATATATATATATATATATATATATATATACTGTATATATTTTTTTTTCCTGCATTGTAGATTAATTCCAAGTCATCCAAACTATAAAGAAAACATATGGAATCATGTAGTATACAAACAAGAAAAACTGTTAAACCAGAATGTCTATATTTTAGATTCTTCAAAGTAGCACCTCTTGCTTAGATGACAGCTTCTTTTTTTTCTCAGTCAGCTTTATGAGGTAGAGTCACCTGGAATGGCTTTTTGTTAACAGTTGTGCTGAACTTATCTTGGGTTAATGATTTAATTGGCCCCATTTTTGCAATCTGTAGCACACCTGTCAATTGCACACAGCTGGTGTGTCTTTAGTATTTTGAGGTTGCAAAAAATACACCTTGTCCCTTGTATGTTTTTCTTTTTTTTGTCAGCAGAGACATAGCTATGGCAATAGACTCTGCTGATTGACTGTTGACTATTTTATTTATTTTAAAATATATATATATATATTTTTAATGTAGTGATGTAATTACATTACACAGTCATATATTCTGTATATGCAGAATTGAGTCCTCATTTATTATTTGTTTTATTTAAATTCAAATCAAAATAACATACTTTTCTATTATGAACACATCTCTGGTACAGATTGAAAGTGTTATATTTGATGAGCTGCAAGGTCTGATGCATGTTGAGTGAGGCCACTGTGACTCCTAAGGGTTAAAAAGTCATCTCGCTGCATATTTGTTCAATTTCCCCCGCTCTGGACATTCCAACAGTCCGCCGAGTTTCCTCCCGTCACCACATTTGCTCATATAGGTGGGCAAACATCTCCCGGCATCCCTTCAATTTATGTTTTTTCCTGAAAAAATGTCTTTCGCGATGGTTTAATCATTAGAAAATAGATGTGAAGCCCAGCGATGGAATAATGGCTTTTTTCATCAGCTGCGGGATTTAAAGAGCTTTGAGCTGCTGATGGATGCCCTGGACTTTCATCAGGTAATTGTTCTGCATGGCGCAACAAAAGAAAAGGAAAATTGCTTCGCTCCAAACTACCCTATTTCATCTTAATAAATGGATTAAATTGTGATTTGAAAATAGACATTGCGACACTGCGCTCAGCGCTGTTTGTTTCAGCTCGGCCGGCCCTGGACCCGTTCCTATCAATATCTGCCTCTCCAGACATTAAATATGATATGGGCAGAATGTGTAGCTGCATAAAGTGGTAAAATATTGCAAATTCATTATACACGGAGGGTTGCTTTGGAGCCATAAATGTGTAACAAGCAGGGAGATTGAGATTGAAATTGAAAAAGGGTTTGGAAAGTGAAGAAAAAAAAGGAAAAAAGTCAGTCATAAAATCTCTTGCACGCGTATTGCAGCCAGCCGCCATCTCAGCAGTGAAATATCATTTCTAACAGGACGAGCTCTGACTAGAGGAGCAGCACAACACAGCGCTGCAGGCTTTTCACTTTCTGCTCTTTACTGCATTAAGATCAGGTTTGGTCCTTTATGAATAAAACCTATGAATAAAAGTTTGGGATGGTTTCACATCGGCCATGTTTGGTCCGGATTTTCAGACTTTTCAACTTGGTACAATAGCAGGTGTGAAAGATGCCACAAAATGTGGTCCAGAACAAAATACTACAATTTGGAGCAATTTAGGTTCACATATGTAGTCTGCTCTAGTCTGTGTCAGTTAAATGCTTTTTAAATGTTGTGTTTTCTGTTTGGTTTAGCTTGGTTTTGATTTGTGTTAACTCTAGTTTAGTTTAGCTTAGCTTAGCTTAGCTTAGCTTATCTTAGCTTATCTTAATTTAGTTTAGCTTAGATTTTGGTGTGGTGCAGTAGGGTTTGTTTGTTGTTTTGGTTGGTTTAGTGTGGTGTGGTGTGGTTTGGTGTGGTTGGGTTTAGGTTTGGCATGGTAGTTTTGATGTGGCATGGTTTGGTTTGACATTTATGTGGTGTAATTTGGCTAGGTTCTGGTTTGGTTTGGGTTGGTTTAAGTTGGTTAAAGGTAGTTTGATTTGATTTGGTTAGTGGTGGTTTGGTTTGGTTTGGTTTAGTTTGGTTTAATTTGGTAAATGGTAGTTTGATTTGGTTTGATTTGGTTAGTAGTGGTTTGGTTTGGCTAGTGGTGGTTTGGTTTGGTTTCGTTTAAGTTTTACAGTCATTCTGCTGTGGTACACAACTGCACTCTTCTTCTGACCAATCAGTGTGGAGTATAGGGAAACTAATGTGCTAAATTGCTAATGTAGGTGATAATGCCAGGATGTAGTAAAGTTCTTTAATGCACTCAGTCACTAAACTACAGTGTGAAACCAAACCTAACCAGACTGATTGTACAGTTTACAATGTAACAAACACCTCAGACTTGGTTTGTACTTTGGGCCAGACTTTCAGTTGAGGAAAGACCATGTGTCTGTGTCATGCCTGGTCATAGATTTTTTTTTTTTTTTTTCAATGGTGAATCCCTGTATGCTTTAAATGCTGTGTAGTTTAAGATTAATAGCCCCATCAGCCTGTGAAACAGCCCCAAAAAGTTTCAGAAAGCTAAATATGGTTATTTTAAATAGAGATGTAATTGTGTAACTGTGTTCATGCGAAAGAAGAGAGCGACACGTTCTCGAGCAAAATTCTCCATTAAATTGAATACGTCTGATAATGATAATTAGACTCCCCAGTGGAAGTGGTTTTATTCATAACAGGCAGATTACTCAATGCCATCTGACTTTATCTCTCTCAGCAAATGGATAGGGGTGGCTCTCTAAGATCCTGATGAATAAACAAAAGAATCATGGCCTAGAGGAGGAAGCTGGCAGTTTAGATGGCACTGTGCTGTACAGAATGCTGCACATCAATTAGGCTCTGTTCTCTGTTTTCAGATTTCTTTCTCTTCTTTTTATATGCTAGCCTGCAGCTTCTGCTACGTATTTGCAGAATGATTTAGTTTGCCTGCCATGCTGAATCGGCTGCAGTTGTCGGAGAATGTGCCAGATTACTTTGGACACCGTGGAGAGTGAAGCATTTAACCAAACTGTAATACTATTGTATAAAAAAAAATGACTGCAGACTGTAATTACCGAAGAAATGGACTTAATGCACATCACAGCGTGTAGCAATAAACTATTTGACCATTAGTAATGCTTATTAATACTGCATTTGCGCTCTTATCTATTATAGGAACCTCTTAAATGGTTAACTTGCCTTTAACTGTGCACCAATCAAGCATAACATTCTGACCACCTTCTTGCTTCTACACCTATTATATATTTATTTTTTTCATCATATACAGCTCTGAAAAAAGAGTGATGATGTTTTTCCTTGATTTCACCAAATTGAAAACCTCTGGAATATAATCAAGAGGAAAATGAATGATCACAAGCCATCAAACCATTAAGCTGAACTGCTTAAATTTTTGCACCAGGAGTAAAGGTATAAAGTTATCCAAAAGCAGTGTGTAAGACTGGTGGAGGAGAACATGCCAAGATGTGTGGTTAAAATCCAGTGTTATTCCACCAAATATTGATTTCTGAACTCTTAAAACTTTAGGATTATGAACTTGTTTGCTTTGCATTATTTGTCGATTTTTAGTTTACTAAGTAAATTTGAACACAAAAACTATTGTTTACACTGTGTCAAAATTTCTTAATTAATAGACCAATAGAAATACTTTAAAATGACCTAAAATAAAATATTTTTACATTAACTTCCATTGAAATTGAATACGTTTTTTTCTCTCTCCTCTAAAGTTGCTGTTTTGGAGGTACTTGTTTTTCATTGGACAGCGATGATATGATGTACAAGTTTACCTAGGTAGCTCGGGGGAATCATTACACACTGATGGTGAGTGTCAGAAACTAGGGGACACACCCACCCAGTATGCAAATAAATTATACCAGGAAGCCAATGGAAAAGAAGCAGCCAGTGACAACCGATTAAACTTTTTTAAGTTAATTTAAGTTGATTCAACCCAAAGACCTTCTTTTATAATTATTTTGAAATTACACAGTGTCCTACTGTATATGGTCACTTGGTCAATAATGTCCTAAAGTACATCCTTCAATTGTTCATCAGCCTCTGACACTGGTATTCAGTTCTACATGCAGTTTATATAATCTTCTTAGATATACATGAATTCATGAGCATGCATATAGAATAGGCCTCTGAGCCTCAGGCCTTCACGGCCAAAGCCAAGACTGCTGCTATAAGATTATCATGCTAGCACTGGGCTGTTGAGATGTGGAACCACATGCCTTGTAATGGAGCACCCTCAAGTATCTTCAGGATGTGTTGGAGTGGTGTCTGTGATTCAGAGCCAGGTGCAGATTGGCTATTGGAAGTTCTGGAACTCTTCCAGCAGGATGGTGATATTGCTGGGCGTATGCTCAAGAAATGGCTCTTGTTTACTTAACATCCACTCATCATCAAAAAATAGCTACAACCAGGAAGAAGTCTGGGATTGCAATGCTGTTCGGAATGAAGATAGAATGAAGAAGTTGGTAGAAAACAAATTTAGACTGATATGGGCAATAATCTCAGCATAAAGTTGTGGAGGTTCCTAATGGAGTCCTGTGATAACCCTTCCCATGCAGAATTTCTGCAGATTTTGGATGAGGATGGCATGTCAAAGACACAGTAAGTACAATACTAGTCAAAAGTTTTGATGTTGATGTTGGATGAGGCTGGTAGCCGGTATACTAACACAGTAGTAGTGATGTTGGATGAGGCTGGTAGCTGGTGTACTAACACTGTAGTAGTGATGTTGGATGAGGCTGGTAGCTGGTATACTAACACTGTAGTAGTGATGTTGGATGAGGCTGGTAGCTGGTATACTAACACTGTAGTAGTGATGTTGGATGAGGCTGGTAGCTGGTATACTAACACTGTAGTAGTGATGTTGGATGAGGCTGGTGGCTGGTGTACTAACACTGTAGTAGTGATGTTGGATGAGGCTGGTAGCTGGTATACTAACACTGTAGTAGTGATGTTGGATGAGGCTGGTGGCTGGTGTACTAACACTGTAGTAGTGATGTTGGATGAGGCTGGTAGCTGGTATACTAACACTGTAGTAGTGATGTTGATGTTGGATGAGGCTGGTAGCCGGTATACTAACACAGTAGTGATGTTGGATGAGGCTGGTAGCTGGTGTACTAACATTGTAGTAGTGATGTTGGATGAGGCTGGTGGCTGGTATACTAACACTGTAGTAGTGATGTTGGATGAGGCTGGTGGCTGGTGTGCTAACACTGTAGTAGTGATGTTGGATGAGGCTGGTAGCTGGTATACTAACACTGTAGTAGTGATGTTGGATGAGGCTGGTGGCTGGTATACTAACACTGTAGTAGTGATGTTGGATGAGGCTGGTAGCTGGTATACTAACATTGTAGTAGTGATGTTGATGTTGGATGAGGCTGGTAGCTGGTATACTAACACTGTAGTAGTGATGTTGATGTTGGATGAGGCTGGTAGCTGGTGTACTAACACTGTAGTAGTGATGTTGGATGCGACTGGTAGCTGGTGTACTCACACAATGTAGTAGTGATGTTGGATGCGACTGGTAGCTGGTGTACTCACACAATGTAGTAGTGATGTTGGATGAGACTGGTAGCTGGTGTACTAACACTGTAGTAGTGATGTTGGATGAGGCTTGGAGCTGGTGTACTCACACAATGTAGTAGTGATGTTGGATGAGGCTTGTAGCTGGTATACTAACACTGTAGTAGTGATGTTGGATGAGGCTTGGAGCTGGTGTACTCACACAATGTAGTAGTGATGTTGGATGGGGTTGGTAGCTGGTGTACTCACACAATGTAGTAGTGATGTTGGATGAGGCCGGTAGCTGGTGTACTAACACTCTAGTAGTGATGTTGGATGAGGCTTTGTTTCCTGGCAGGATTATATTCTATTATGATAATATATAGAAGTTTTATTTTTTTTTTATGTTAAAGTAAGACACTGTGTAGAATGTGCTTATGTGTATCTCAGACCTTAATATTTTTACAAAGCACTCCAGACAAGAAAAAAAAGAGTTCTCTCTCTATATCTGGAACACACGTTTTCTGCCATGGCACTTAATTAATGAGGCAGGTGTTGCAGGGAGCGCTGGGTAGGCACCAGGGTGGTATATGGAGGGAGGGGAGCAGAAGGTGTGAGTAATGTGCCAGTCCCAGTGCCTGGGAGCTTGGTGATTTAAAGGCCTTCTGGCTCCTGCAGCTCCAGCAGAGAGCCCTCAGGTAGGATAGGGGAGGCGGGGCTCCGTGGGTCACTTTAACGGAGCTGGAAGACTGCGCTAACCACCCCCCTCCCAGAGGGTGTTGATGACTGTTCAGCTGCACTGCTCTCAAATTGGTTTGGACATCTATTTGGTCAGCATGAGGAAGTGGAATAATGTTAAATATACTCTAATCTAATTTTGTAGTAGTTTCTACTACAAAAATGTGTTTTTTTATCTTTTTAAGATATTTTTACATGCATATGTGGAATTATGCAATCCACAATTCCTATTTGTTTCTCGATTTTAATGTTGTGCACTACTTAGGATGCCTTAATCAAAGTGAACAAGGGTGCCACCATGTTATCTGATGTTGCGATCTTATTTCACACCACAGGGACTCATTGGATCCTATAGACACAGTGCAGAAACTCTAACTTTGTCTCCTATAGGCGGTCCACACAAATAAGCCAAACAATTAGAGTATACATATTATTACACACATTATCAGCCACCAATATTAGGGTAAGAGTTGTTATTATTAAAATAAAAGCTTAGGTATACATTGGAACAGTTAATATAGGATATTTTAAGCAGAAAGTGAGGTGGCCGATACTAAGGGACTCTTTTAGTTCCAGCAGGTCTTGACGCTGGGGGTTGCCTAAGTAACCCAATCTGTAATAAAAAAAATAATGATAAATAAAAAAATAATTTTCTTTCAAAATCAAACAAGTGTAGGAGATTTCTCTACATTCATTTCTCTTCTGAAAACTGTTTATTTGGGTGATTAAAGCGCTTCTGTCTATTTACATTAAGCTTAGATTTCCAATGTTTTGATTGAAATGGTGGATAACCTCTTTTTAATATCCCTGATGAAACAGTGAATGAGCAGGTGTCCCAATACTTTTGTCCATATATTGTGTTATGTTGTATTGAGGAGACCCCCCATATACAGCTCTGTAAAAAAATAAGAGACCACTTTAAAGCATGAGTTTATTGGATTTAACCAACTTGAAAAGCTCTAGAATATAATCAAGAGGAAGCCATGAAACCAATCTAAACTGCTTGACTTTTTGCACCAGGAGTGGCATAAAGTTATCCAAAAGCAGTGTGTAAGACTGGTGGAGGAGAACATGCCAAGATGCATGAAAACTGTATTTAAAAAACAGGGTTATTCCACCAAATATTGATTACTGATGTGGTCTCTTATTTTTGTTAACTGCTTTATTTGTGTATTTGTTTATTTGCAGGTGTAATGGGAGAGTATGAGCCAAAGATCGAGGTCCACTTCCCTCCTACAGTTCTGGCGGCTAAAGGAGTGACTGTGCGACTGGAGTGCTTTGCCCTGGGGAAGTAAGTACTGCTGATAGAATTCACTTCAAACACATACCACCCCCATCCCCCCTTCCCTCCTCCCTCCCTCCTTCATTCAGCCTCTACCTTTCATCCTCACCGTGTCACTTTCAAGGTGACACCCTGCCAGACACCAGAAACACACGCTGCACTCCCTGAGTGGGTACTCGGCTGTGGCGTACTGTGCTAATAGTCATAATTGTGATCCGTTTATTGTTGCCCGTCAAAGCTTTGTCTTTTTGAACTGAAGCCTGAAGTTGCTCCTCCTGAGGTGAAACAGTATAATGACTATTTTTGTATGCTTTATTTTATATATATATATTTTTGTCTAAAATGAGCAATAGAAATGGAGCTAGTACTGAGCCCTGGGGAATACCATATTCTCGTAACATTATTTAACACAATTTTTGGTCAACCCTGTTCCTGTCCACTCTGTTGATGGTTGAAATTGGTAAAAGAGTATCATGATAACAGAGTCACTGATGAGTCAAAAGTAAATAGTGTTTCTATCCTTCACCTTTCATCCCCACTGTGTCACTTTCAAGGTGACACCCTGCCAGACTCCAGAAACACACACTGCACTTCCTGGCTCTGGCGTGCTGTGTTAATAGTCAAAACTGTGACTCGTTTATTCTGCACAGCTTTGATTTGAACTGAAGCCTCAGTAGCTCTTCCTACTATTTCATTTTTTGTGCAGTTTATTATTATTTTATATATATTTTTTAAACTAAAACAAGCATCCAGGAACACTGCATTGCCACCTTTCACACTTGGCATGTACAGGCACAATCCTGCTTATTAAAATATTATTGAAATAGAAATGGGGCTAGTTCTGAACCCTGAGGGATTCACATAACAGTATATTAATTTTGAGGGATTCACATAACAGTACATTCATTATGGGTCAGATGTTTTCATTTTAATATAGAGTGAATCTCTCATTTAATTTTTATCAAATGATAAAAAGGTGTGCGTTACTGAAGGCAGTGTCCTGTGGGCAGTGTCCTTTGGGCAGCGTCTTGTGGGCAGCATCCTGTGGCCAGCATCCTGTAGGCAACATTCTGTGGGCATTGCCCTGTGGGCAGTGTCTTGTGGACAATGTTCTGTGGGCAGTGTTTTGTTGGCAGTGTTCTGTGGGAAGCATCCTGTGAGCAGTGTCCTGTGAGCAGCATCCTGTGAGCAGTGTTCTGTGGGGAGTGTCCTGTGAGCAGCGTCCTTTGGGCAGTGTCCTGTGGGCACTATGTTGATGCTTATGCTGTGTTAGCCACTGCAGCAGCGTTGCTAATATTTTGACAGCAGTGATGCTAAATACTGATGGCGGAAGAGTGATGCTAATGTTGTTGCAGGGATGCTAACAGCACAGGAAGCAATGCTACTGGTGTTATGACAGTGTTTAGTAAGGCTAATGGTCACTGTGCTGCTAATGACTTAAAGCCCTAATAAACATGGGTTCAAGTGCTTCTGGGTAATAATAAAGTACCACAGGACCACAGTCTGTAATTATTAGTATAGAACTACAGAGTGTCCTATTTGATCTGTGGAGCTGAAAAAAAAAACAGAATAGGTGTAGAAAAAAGTTCATAATATTATGCTTGGAAGGGTATAAATATAACATATATAATATCAAGTAAATTCTCAAGTAAAATATAGGACTATCGTGACTATTTTTGGGCATTTTATTTCTGATCTAAAATGAGCATCCAGCAGTACTGCACTGCCTGCTGCACTTGGCATATAGAGCTAGAGTTTTGCTTATTGAAATATTAGTGGAATTGAAATGGGGCTAGTACTGAGCCCTGGGGAATGCCGTATTCTCATAACAGTTGCACAGGAGGTAAAACGAGATCAGAGAGTTGAGTGGGTGAGAAAAAAAATGAGGAAAAAACGAAAGAGATCTTTGCACAGCAGGCTTAGGGAGTGCTTTTAATCTCCATTATGTCCACGTTTGGCCAAGGATCCCTCAATGACAAATGGAGTTGGTCAGGGCGGGTGAGACTGCCAGGAGGAAGAAAAGCACTCTGGCTGGTGCGTCTGCAGCGAGTTATGCGAGCTCCAGGCCTTTATTGAAGTGTCGTTAAAAGTGGATGCGTCTGGCCGTGGCCCGTAGCGGACTAATGCACAGAGCTGCGTCTGTTTAGCAGCACTCTGAACTATCTCCGGGTTGCATATGTTGATAGTGCGTGTGCTGAAGATCGCTGAAAGCATGCTTTTTGAATTCGCTGTAGCATACTATCACACTCCTCCCACAACAGAGCTTTTTTTCCCTATTTCATGAAGGCATCAATAGAGGCTTAGACATCAAAGTGAAAGTAAAAGCTTACAAAAGTAGAACGCATTAGACAGAATATACTGCATATAGAGGAAAAATACAGCCCAGACACACTAGAAAAAAATATAAAATAAATTAATGTACTGTTTCTATGGTAATAAAGAGCATACTGAGCTCTTTTTATTATTCTGTGATCCTTCCTTTTATTATAGTCACGGTTATAAGTCACTCCGGGTGTGTCTGTTATTATGTGAAGATGCTATATATTATAAAGAAGCATTTAAATCATTTATATATTTTTATCATTATTTTGAGCTATGGAACAATGAACCAGTGGAGACGTATAGCTCTAGAAAAAATAAGAGACCAGTTTCTGAATCAGTTTCTCTGATTTTTCTATTTATAGGTATATTTTTGAGTAAAATGAACATTGTTGTTTTATTCTATAAACTGCAAACAACATTTCTCAAAAATTCCAAAAAAAAAAAATCTCATTAAGAGCATTTATTTGCAGAAAATGAGAAATGGCTGAGATGACAAAAAAGATGCAGAACTTTCAGACCCCAAATAATGCAAAGAAAACAAGTTCATATTCATAATTTTAGAAAAGTTCAGAAATCAATATTTGGTGGAATAACCCTGGGATTTTAATCAGTTTTCATGCATCTTGGCACACTGTCCTCCTCCACCAGTCTTACACACTGCTTTTGGATAACTTTATACTGCTCCTGGTGCAAAAATGCAAGCAGTTGTGCTTGGGATCATCCATCTTCCTCTTGATTATATTCTAGAGGTTTTCACTTTGGTAAAATCAAAGAAACTCATCATTTTTAGTGGTCTTATTTTTTCCAGTGCTGTATAACACAGATATTAAAAGCAGCTAATTTTTTAAAAAGCTAATTTAAAATAATACTAATAACAGTAATGAACAGAGAGTTGAGATTGGGGCTCAACAGTGTTGCTGCGATGTAGGTTTTAGTGGCTGAGGTTTCGCTAGGTGGTTGATAAGGTGTTGCTAATATGGTATAGCTGGTGATTGTTAAAGATTTTGCTTTTTAACGTCTTTTAATGTCTCTGATGTAAAGAGATGCATGCTTTCTTAATATCTGATCACATTTCCACATTATTTTATCAGTTATTAAAAAAAAACATAAAACATATTACATACCTGTCAAGTTTTAGATTTAAAAATAAGGGATATTTTCCTACGTCCGATTAAAGCCGTCCCACCAGCCCAACGAAGGTTCAGTATCCCTTACATTTTAAGACAGGTTTACAAGAAATCTAAGATAACCACATGTGAACCATTTACAGACTACAATTAGATTATCAGAATCTGATTGTTGACACTGAAATTTTGTGGACATTCCTACATATGTCATTCTTTTAATACAGCCAAATTAATAGCCCCTTTTCTAGATATTTAAAAAAGTTAAGATTTCATGTCTTTTTTGGCATAAATGCACTCTTTTATATGATATATGTTTTATTTATTTAATGGATTTAAAATTGAACAAAGGGTGCACAAATTCTGCAAAATGACTGTTGGTGACCTAAAAATAGTATCATGAGCTTTTACTAAAAAGACATGGACCAGATATATTCCATCAGTAAAAAATAGTTCTAATGGGGTCTACATAATTAATACTTTTTAATTAATACTTCTTTCTGATTATTTCAGTTAATTTCGGTCCTCTCCACATTTCACAAGCTGTAATCTTTTTAATTTTTAAAAGGTTTAATCTGTGTGTTTTTATTCGGAGACGAGTATTTTTAAGCAGCTATAAGAAAAATCTCCTCACAGTTTACATGATTAGCCTACCCTTACCTTTCTTTTAGAAAAATCTCCGTATATCCATATATGTTTTAACATCAGCTGCTCCGACTAGCTGCCTGAACTCACAGCGGGGGGCGGGGCGTCTTCCCCACACTGACCCTCATTTGCGCTCCCGCAAAACCAGCAAGCTGATTGGCTGTTTCTCCTGAAAGGCGGGACTTTCTTCTTGAACCGGTACCACGATTGGTTAAGAGACACAGAGCGGTCAGTGCCCTGTCTCCTCAATAATAAAGTTTTTAAAATTTTATTATAATACGGGAAATTTACGGGAAAATACTAATACGGGAGGACGGCGGGAAAGAGGAGTAAAATACGTTAGTTTCCCGGCCAAAACGGGAGACTTGACAGGTATGATATTAATCCTTTAAATTAGACTGATTCGTTCGATTTTTTTCCCTACTTTGAATTTCTCTACCCTTATCTTCAGAATGGGCCATCTGCCACTGTATACATATTTACTGCACTCTAAGAAACCAGAATGAATGTAAAGCCTAATGCCTGTAACACAAAACATAAACAGTCACTCCTAAACTGAATGAACGTTCGGGAGAGGTTCTGTAACTGGAAACCGCTGATGCGAAACAGCTTGTCGCTTTGAAATTTGCTCCTGTCTCTGACAGAACTGACAGAACGTTTTGCATAAAACAATACAGCTTCTCATTTTCGAGCATAATCCTGTGTCACCACGCTGCCGCGCTGTTTATATTCCTTATTTGCTCTGAATTAAGCATCTACACGGCCTATCTTAAACGCAAACAGCTCCTAATCTCCGGCGCTCTAAGCACCCTGTAATTGTTTACTGTTCCTGCGCGAGCTCTCTTCGACAGGGAAAGTCATTTACAATTAATTATCCACATTAGAATAATAAGCCATTACTTAAACCTATAGACATTACCCGCCGTTTCCTCGTTCACCTCCGTTTCCTCACTGCAGACACTCTTCACGGGGAGTTGTCATGCTGCTCTGCTCTTTCTTTTCTCTCTTTACTCTCTTTGTCCTCTAAAGAAGTGTTTCTCCTGACAGATATGCTAAATAATACACAGAATATTTCCATTTGAAGGCTCTTCTACTTTCAAAATACACTGTATGTATCCATGTTTGAACGCAAACAGCTTGCGTAGAATTTCTAATAGATTTTCCAATAGAATAGGAGCAGATAACATGAAACATAAACCTACTGGCACCATGCCTTATGCCAGACGTAGGAAATGAATGGGCAATGAGCTATGGAGCAGAGAAACTGTGTTTTTTTTGGAATGATAAAGCTTCATAAATGACTTTTTGGGGATGTCCTTGCTGACTTGCTGCAATCAAAACAACGAACAAAAGCACTTTTTCATACCCTTGATTTTAGAAAGAAAGTCCCAATACTTTTGTCCCTATACTGTACACATCTTGTCTTTTGTTACATAATTTCTTAAAGCAGCTCTATGCAACATTTGTACCTCAGAATATCAGCATCAGAATCATATTGATGCTCCACTGACTGTAATATAGAGAGAAAAGCGTTTCTAGAGCTCTGGGATCTGCTGGAATACTGCTTACTGCACAGGAAGACACTCTCCAGAAATGTGTAAAGCTGTGTAATGCTCCTGTAACATTCATATTAGTGGAAAAGCATCTATTATTGCTTTACTGCCTCAGTCCACATACTTTTTTCACTTTCAGTGACACCTCTGTTTCTCTCAGCTTGTCCAGAAATGCATGTGTAAAGTATGTCCTTTAAATAGCAAATTACATTCCCTTACTGTAGGGGGTGCCCAGTAGTAGAAAATATAACTTCTTAAATATTATAGTTTTAAATTATCTTGATGTACTGGTAACGCTTTTTAAGAACTTTCGTTAATATATTATTAATTAATAATTAATAACTGTTATTTTTCACATTTTTACAAACTAAAAAGTTGCTATCACATTCGTAAATACTAATGAATGCATTGGCAACATGAACTGAAAAAATAATCGTATTTTAAAATTCGTATTTACTAGTGATTTATTAATGTTAAAATTCTGATGAGCTAACATTTTTAATATAAATATCCACGCTGATAATAAGTGTCATCTGTGAGCATTTGTTAATATTCAAATTCTGATATGAACTACTGCTTTGTTCACATCTACTGATCATTAGTTAAGAATATATTAATGAAAGTTATTATAAAGTGTTATCGATGTACCTTTGACTTGTATTTGTGATTTACGGCTAAGAACTACAAGGGCATACTATTAAAAACCTCTAAGTATAACATATGTCTGCTGATTGATCGAGATAGCACAATCAGGTTAGAAGTTAAAGGGTTAAAACTCTGTGTTGTTGGTCAGAAAAATGCTGCATTGCATTTGCAGTTCCTAAAAGTGTAAAATCTTGTAATTACAGTCCTATAATCTTGTAATATTACTCTACTGCCTCGGTCCACATGCTTGTCTCACTTTCAGTGAAGATTCTGTATCCCTCAGCTTGTCCAGAAATGCATGTGTAAAGCATGACCTTTAGTGGTGGAGAAGCAAATTGAGAATTAAGGAGAATTACACTCCCTGACTGTAGAGGGAGCCCAAGAGAAATAAATACAAATCCTCAAATAGTATTGTTTTAAATGGGTCTGACTTACTGTACATTTGACTTACAATTGAAGTGTGTCTTGTATAAAGTTCAACAATGTATTAAACATTTTTAAGTCCACTTAATTCCCCTAAAAGCTGTCTGCATGTGTGAAGGACATGCTACTAAAACCCCACTAATCTCTATTGGATCTCGGCTGATTAAAGAATTTAAAGGGTTAAAATGGAGTGTTGGGGCAGGAAAAGCGCACAGAAAATGTGCAGTAGTGTAGTAGCACTCCAGCAGCAGTTCTGGAGAACACTGCTCTAATCTAATTTGGCGCTGATGGCTTTGTGTCCTCCAGTGAACTTTACTTCTCACCCCCGTAACTCCAGATGAATGATTTATCAATGCGCCTTATTAGGAAATGTCAATCTTTATATAGGCACTGGGGACCCAAATTGAACTTCAAATTGCTTTGGGTCCTGCCTGCCCTGCCAGTCAGAGCGGTGACGGCATCAGATAGCCGGACGAGGTCTTTGTGTGCAGCTAAAGGGCTGCAGTGTTTATTATCCTGTGGGTCCGGGGCTCTGGATGTGTCTGCGGGGATGGCCTTCAATGCCAGTTTTGTGCTGAATGCTTTCTAAAGCAGAGCAGTGATGTGTGGCCATTAGAACCGGGCCGGAGGAATTCTGGGAGGAGCTGTTTCAGCCATGCTGACATTTTGATGGCAGACATGCATTGCCCTTCCACAAAATCAGTTTATATTCACACAGTTCAGTCTGTGCATTATATTTTGTTTTGTTTTTTCATATATGCAGTTGTTCACATTTCTTTTCCTTTTCATGCCTGTTTTGTAGGTCTAGTTTTACCCACTATCCAGTTTGACATATGTAAGACAATGCAGCTATGAAATATATAGCTGTATACGTTGAATAGCCCTATTTGAGTAATGTTCTTTATTATACACAATAAAATTATACCACGGTTACTGTGTAGTGATTCCCCCTGGGCTACCTTACAAATAAATCAACTTCCCCTTTAGTTGTAATAACTTGATGTTTTAATTTATGCTAACTCAAGTTTTCTTTCCCCGTTATTTAAAAGATTTGAGCAAACCGGCTGCCTTAAAAAAGTTAACTAAACTCAACTTATCCGGTCTTACAGTATAACAAAAATAAAAAAGTTAAATCAACTTCCCCTTTAGTTGTAATAACATGATGTTCTTAGTTATGCTAACTTAAGTTTTAATTACCCATTACTTCACTTTTTTTAAGGCTTTTTTAAGGCATCACTTTTTTTTTTTTTTTCAAATTTTTAACGGAAATTCAGTTTATCCGGGCTTACAGTGTATGATGAAACTGGCCCTCATCAGGACTGCCCCAGGAAAGAAAGACCAAGGGTTGCCTATGTTGCACAGGATAAGTTAATCAAAGTTACCAGCATAAGAAACTGCAAGTTAACAGCTTTTGTTGATTGTGGTGACTGTAGACAGTAGATGAGAGTAAATAGTATATTCCTGTTTACTCCCATTATGATGTTTTGAAGCCAAAATATCACTATAATCAAAAATATTCTACATTGTGGTGCTTTAAAATGGTAAAGAAACTGAATATAGACCAAAATTCACACTCTTTAGACTTATTTTCTACCCAATCGCTCCACTGCTATCTCCATCCAGCATTCAGATATTTCTTCCTTTTCCTTTAGCTCTAAGCTGATTTAGCTCATTGGCTAATTACGGCGCTGTCTCAGAGCTGAAGTAAATGTGTTATATAGAGCAGGAGAAACTGCACTAGCGGCACACTGCAGCACCCTGAACATGAATCGCTGTCGTAGCCTTTTGACAAATAGTCCTTTGCTTTAGCAGTCTGAGATCTGTACAGATCTTTTCTGCGCCAAACTGAGCCGTGTTCATATACTAAACACAGTCAATTTTATCAAATAATGTCACGTCTGAACCTTCCAATCCAATCAGCTGCGGAGGTGAAACAAATCAAATCCGAGCGCTCCCTCAGCTGTCCAGTCCAGCCTCACTCTGCTCAGATTTCTCTTAAACTCTGCTGATTTGAGCTGACAGGCCTCAGAAACTTTATCCAGACTGCACACGTGTCCTTGTAGGAGAAAATCTGGAGTACAAAAGCATCACAGCCAGAGCTGGAATGGCTGGATGGGCCTTTTTCTCTCCTGCTAGAGGATGATTGATGTGTGCAGAGTTTTTTTTTTTTCTTCCATGGTGTCACATTTCCATCGTTGGGAAGCTGTCAGACAGAGGGCCGTCAGTGCCGGGCGGTACTGATGGTGTCTGATAGAGCGGGTTATCTCCATGTGGGACGAGCACCTCAGGAGGTCACATCACACATCCGCCTCGGCCACAAACAGGGATGGATGACAGTGTCCAAATACACTTATCTGTACAGCTATCTTTCGGCTTATTGTGATATGTGGTAATCACTGAGTCTGCGGCTGCTCGGCCCTATCAGGTGCTGGCACGGGTTTCACCTGCTCTCGCGGTGGATGTCCAGGCGAATAATGGTTTCGCTTACAGATGAGAATACGTTGTCTCTGCTGCCGGCCTTTTTTATACAGGATTTCAGAGAACTGTATAGGTAGCTTAAACTCTAGAACCATAAAATAACATAATAAATAGTTCTGAAAATTTGAATTTAGGCTTCATTCACACAGCAGGTGAAAGAGGTCCAAATTTTATCTTTTTGTCACATGTCTTTGTGGCGGTGTGAACAACAACACCACACTGAATTTGTCATTTTCAAATCTGATTTTGGTCACTTTAATATGTGGTATTGATACATATGAGACAGGTTAGACTTTTAAATCAGAGAGAAATGAAAATGAACGACAGATATGAAGGGAGGATTTCAGTTGTGGGACAGTGCAATAACAGATCTCATAAATATTAGAAATGATGTTTCTGTTCCAATAATATTAGAGGACTCATGTTGTAACCTTTAAGTGGTTTTAAAGAAAAATAAAAAGTATAAAAAGAAAAGATGACATCAAATAATGAGTGGGCATGGCTAAATAACATGCTGTTTTTTACAGCCAGCAGAAATGCATTCTTTGTTATAAGTCCAGCTGCAAACACTCTTTGATAGCTCCTGTAATGCTGGAGAATGAATAAAATATCTCCAAATAAATTATATTTGACTTAAAGCAACAGCTAGATAATGTAATAAGCTCATTCAGAGACTAAATAAAGGTGCTGGCTGTGGGTTCATTGTAAGATGTAGAGTGGAATGAAATCTGCATTGATGATACAGTTCAGAAACATCTCTACTACTTGAGCCAAGTTCCTACTAAATACAGTTTGAGGCAAGTGTGTGATGATTTAGGCCTTTAGGTCATGACAATCAGTAATTGTTGAGTTGCGTGCGTTAAATTACGTCCTAGCTACAGAACCCTTATAGTTCCAGTACAGAATGTAAAAATGTTTTTTTTTTTTTTTTTTTTTAAATCCCAATGAGTGTATTTATAGCTGACAATCTTTCTTTGTTTGGACTCTTTCAGCCCTGTTCCGACGATTACCTGGAGGAAGATCAATGGAAACATTCCCAAAAAGGCTCGTCTGCGCAAGTCCCAGGCTGTGCTGGAGATCCCCAACATTCAGCTGGAGGATTCGGGAAGCTATGAGTGCAAAGCAGAGAATTCACGAGGAGGCACTGCCTTCCGGGGACACCTCCAGGTGTACAGTAAGCACTGCATCTCCAGAGAACAAGAGAGAGAGAGAGAGAGAGAGAGAGAGAGAGAGAGAGAGAAAGAGACTAACACTTTGTCTTTTGCCTGGTGGTGGCTAGAATAGGCTTGTAGTACATTACAAATACTGAGAACAATTAAAACCCTTTTAAATACAGTATAAATACATAGTTTTTTCTCATTTTACACTGTTGTATAACAGTAAAATACAGGTCAGATTTACAACTATCCAACCCCAAGTACTGAATCCAAGATGGCTGCCGCGGTGGGGGGGGATTCTAGGATCAGAGGTTTAGGGCTGCTGAGTGCCCATCAAACTCAGCCACTCAAAACAAACCGGCCAAAAGCACCACAGCTAGCCTCTCTCATTCCAGTTTAATTAGTGTCTGATTACTAGCCTGCAGCATTAGCTTACTGAATTCAAAAAGCTTCAATCCACAACATAAAAAAGAGCTATGTGATTGTAATGTACATCAGAGACAACTGGTATTACTGGTATCACTATCAGTTGTAGCCTTGGAGGAACAATGCTAATAATGGCAACCTGGAAAATTTAAAGTTGGTTATATTTGGGCCAGATTTGCCATTAAACACTTGTAAATGATTATCAAACACATTACCTTTGTGTGTGAAATAGGCCTGTCATGCTTATTACGATAACACTTATTGTATCATTTAGCCAATCGCGCTGTTCTTTTCTTTCACCTACACTCTCAGTAGTGGAGGGAGAGGCCACACACCCATACACACACTTACAAAGTACAGTTTTACTGCTGCTGTAGTCTTTCACACTGTTTAACCAAGCAATATTTAAAGACATCTGAAAATTCCATTTAAATGCAAAACAAGCCAAAACCTTTACGCATACCACGTGCGACTCCGCGTGCACCGTGTGTCACTCCACGTGTGCCCTGTGTGACTAAAAAAACATTACCACTTACTGGAAACACACAAAGAGGCCAGCATTTCAGTGAACAGCCCATAATACAAAATGTTTACATGGTAAAAAATATATTTTCCAAACGATGAGTTTTTGAGGAGATCCCATTAATGTGTCTGAGCTGGTGTGTCAACTTTTCATGCAGTAAAAAAAAAAAAAAAAAAACATGGCATAAAATAAATAGAAATTTACATTAAAAGCATTTGTCACAATGATTGCTGGAACAAATATATCAGCCATTAAAAAAAAAAGTTATCATGCCTATTTTGAATCCCAGCTTTAGAAATTCTCAAGTCTCCAAGCCGAGTAAAAATCAGAATTAGACTAGATATATGAGGATTTCACATGCTTAAAGGTCATTTCTTGCAGTGTCCTCACTGCTACTGCAATAAAATACTTATTTACATGCTGGAAACTATCAAAATTTAGCTTAAACGAGAGCAGCAAGTGTCACTAAGTACAGTTCAGGACTCTACTCTATCTATGTCAAAGGCTATGTCAAAATTTTTTAACACAGTAGAGCTAAGCAAGTCCAGCACTAAGAGACGACCTCCAGGCTATAGCAGAAGTTGCCATGGGGAAGCCGATTTCACCCGCAGAATTTGTCGGTTCCATTTTTAATTGTGTTTTTCTTTTATTTTGTATAAATTGCCCCAAACTTCCACCCTCGCTGTTTTTTTTGCATAAATTTGACTATCCTCCTCCTCATAGGAATAAATTAAAGCAGAGCTGGCTCGCCTTATGATCTCTGTCAGAAGCTTTTAGATGAAAAATAGCTTTGTTCGGGAATGACTTTTACCCAATTAATGTCAGGGGTTTTACATCATTAGTTTTACTTTCCAAACTAAAGAAGCTTTCTTCTTTGGCCTAGATTTCCCCCTTCAGCCCCGTGGTGACACTGACAGTGATCTAATTCTGGTGTCAAGGAACCCCATTCCTCACCCAGCACTGTCTCCTGTAATCTTCTGGAAACCGCGTGGGACGTATATGAAGTGTATATTATGTCATAACGCCGGTATCTATGGGTTTGAGGATGAATGCAGTGTCCTGGAGATTTTATAAAATTACGGATTTATCAGCATTTATCTATAGCAGTCGGGCAGATCAATGCATCGTATCCTCAAACACAGTGCTGTTTAGCAGCGCTTACTGACCTCAGGACACATTCACAGCTTTTTTTTCCTTTTTTTTTTATTTGTGTGATATACAGTACATCAGAGCATTTGGGTCATTTTAGTTCACTGTCATGCTATCACGTACAGTACTGTTCAGTGCAAAAGCTGTATCATATTGTTTATACCAGTTTGGGGTTCTTCCTTTTGACCGTACAGCAGAATAGCATTAGCAAATCATCAAAAAAGCTCAAAGAGCATAACAAACAAATGCTTATTAAAAAATAATCACTCAAAAAAACATGAAGTAGAAAAACTGAGGGTAACACTTTACTTGGATGGTCCATTTGATGGCCTCTTTGATGCTCAACTGACATTCAACTAACATTCAACTACATGTATATTAAATGCAAATGAACTAAAATGTGAAAGTAAATGATTCTCTATTGAATGTAACCCTACATTCAACTCTAATCCAAACGCTTATCTTAATATTTTAGGATTGGGTTTAGTGTTAGATTTTAAGCTTAGGTTAAGGTTAAGGTAAGGGTAAGGTGTAGGGTTAGATTATAAGCTTGATTGAGGGTTAAGGTTAGGGTTAGGTGTAGGGTTAGGTTCTATTTTAAATCATTTACATTCAACATAGGGTTAAGTTAAATTTAATGGACATGCAATTCAGTGTTAGTTGAATGTCAGTTGAGCATCAACAAGGCCATATAATAGACCATCCAAGTAAAGTGTTACCAAACTGAGAAACACACAAGGACAGTGATTAAGTAACACTTAAAGGTACAAAGATCCAAAACAAAAACTCACACTACACGACTTTTAGTGTCATTAGGTTGTCGTGCTGTTCACACTTTACCACTGGTTGCACTGTAACCGTGAGTCCTTCAGTTGTTGAGACTTTCACACTACATGACTGATCAGAGACACAGGGTCACAAATTACATGATTTTTCACAAATGGAAATCACCAACTTATCTCGATGCTCTCCAAAAACACATTTTGTCATGAGAACACGCCACAACTAAATGCATGTGAGAACTGGTGATCTCTAGAGCATCTCTAGAGTGGAGAATACCCACTTAAAGTGAGTCTAAAATGTATGGAGCATCTGAAGCAATTGAGTAAAATCAAAGTTCATAAATATCTAATATTTTTCAAACTAAAATATGTACTTATGCCATCAACAAAGAACAATCTCAAAGGTTTCAATACTGCAGACATATTTTGTTAAGGTTTAAAAACCAATCCACTCAAATTAGCAGAGAGGCTAGTGTATTTACTGTGTAAAACTGTTTGCTTTAAAAAAAATGGAAATATGCAGGTATGTCTTCTTTGCATTTTTAGTAAAATACATTATTCTATTTCATAAAATAAAATGAATACTTAGAACAAGTATATCATTACTGTTTTTAATTTTAAAAACTTGGATCAACCCCATCCATAAAGGACTCTCTTGCGGGCTTCCTTTAGAGTTTAACAGTCATTTCCTGGTATAACAGGGAAAACAGATAGTGGTCAGGCTCCCATTAATGGCTTTGGTCAGGCAAAAGAGGCGTTTTTGGACCCGTGATCCTCTTTTTCCACCTGATCACATTAGATTTGCCTTTAAGCTGAGGTTTTTATTTCCAAAATCGTGTTGTGTGATCCTGGCATATTAAGACTCAAAAGTTAACTCCAAAAAAGAATGTATGCAAGTAATGTTTAGAGATGCCAAGACTCAGAACCCCCCCCCCTACAAATATAGAAAAAAACATGTAGATGAACTAATATTTAAATGAAGAAATTCTCTACAATATGAGGATAAAACATATGTAGATTATACAAATCAAGTCTCAAAAAGGAAAGTCTTTAAAAATCTGTGGGAATAGCTTTTAAAGGTACCGAGACTCAGAAAACACACTACAAACATAGAAAAAAAAATTAAAGGAACTAATATTTTAATAAAGAAACTCTCTAAAACATGAGCATGAAACACATGTAGATTATTATACAAATCAAGTCTCAAAAAGAAAAGTATTTAAAAACCTGTGGGAATAACTTTTAAAGATACCAAGACTCAGAAACCCCCTACAAACATGGGAAAGAAACACTTAAAGCAAAGAAGACTCAAACAGAATATAACAAAGAAACTAATGAACAAAATTAATTAAAAACAGAGACTGTTTTACAAGTTTAGAACAAATACTAATGAACGACTTGTCGTAGTTCTTGTGGTGACTTGGAGTAAAACTAGTCACTGCAATGGATACTATAGAAACCGTTTTTTTTTTTTTTTTAACAAGAATCTAATTTATAATTTACTGCTAAATATTCTCAAACTTTTAAATCCTTATTTTATTTGTCCCCTCAACACAACACCACACTGTTCCCTGGCTGAATGTCTGTGCAGAATAAAACACTGATATCTGATCTGATCTCATTTCTGTGCCAGTCTCAGCACCACACACCCCACTATGTGAGAGTATAACAGCTCTGAAACGCTCTGCACAGAAACGGATATTTCCCAGCGCTAATGTGAGAGATTATTCTTCTGTTTCAGAAGAGCCGCTATCTCTCGCTCAGCTCCTGTTTCAGCCTGACTGCCTGAGAAACCAAATGTTCTCCATTAACCATCTGGGTTTTCTTTAACTGCCACCCAGTGTCAGACCGGCACAGTAGTGTGTGTATGTGTGTATGTGTGTACTATTGAGCACAGCGTTATCTATGAATGGGGTTATATTCAAAATGAATACTTGAGTTGGTGAAGATGATTTTATCAAAGAAGTGAAATTGTCTCTGGCTCATTTCAGTACAGTGCATGCGCTTCCACTTAATAATATCAGTGCCCGGGTGCCTAAAACACCTTAACCAATATTACCCTTAACAACCCCTTAAAGATACGTGTGTTTGTGAAAAAGAAATTCATGCTTTTTCTAATGAATTTAGTGTTTAGCTATTAAAATTTGCACCTATTGCTGACACATGTGTGCAACCCACCCTCTAACACCATTATGACTATGGCAGCTTAAACTAATGGCAATATTGAGCTGTGGAGCGGTAGAATGGTGGTGCTCCATCCAATAGTTTTATGTTTTTTTTTAGGATGAATGCAATCAAACCCTCTCATTGCTCCAAAATACAGTATTAAGTCAGCATTTTCTAAGTCAACCCATCACTAAAACTGTGTTTTCTTATCTGCATAACATCCCATGCTTGGTGACAGTGATGCTAAAATGTTGGCAAATCATTTTTTTATTTTTTTTTATTTTTTTTTCCACATCTCGATTACTGCATACTTACTTCCAGTTTAACTACTAAATTGTCTTTAATGCATCTAGAATTCTGCAGCTGGGGTTCTTAATTTCAGGAAGTGTACAACACACATCACAACTGTTCTTCAGCAGCTGCATTTGCTTTCTGTCTAATTTAGGATTAAATAAAAAAACCTTCTTTTCACCTTCAAAACTCTCCATCATATCTGACCGTTTTTTTTGTACTGTCCATTCTGCTTTCTCCACACATCTAACTGTAGTCTACCTATTGTCACTTTAACGAAACATCCTACTCTGAGTTACTGACTGCCCAGTATCCAGTACCAATACCCAATACCGATGGCTGTTTGGCCCCTTAGGTTCTCCTGTCTGGCCTGACTGATGTTTTTGGAAGTCCACCTTCCCCATCACCCACCACAGATCAGCTGGTTATCGTCCAGTTTTCTGTAACCTGCCTCGGACTAGATGTACACTCTTCCCTACCGATTACATCCTAATTTACCTGAACTCTAACTAACAGCTTTCATTACTGGTGTCTCTATACACATGAATATATAGACCTGTGTGGAGGTATAATGACTTTTTTAAAATTAATTTTAAAGCTCTTTTACCAGTGGTAGAATGGTTCCCTTTTTTATATGTCCAAGGTTCCCAAGGTGTCTTCCTCCTCCAGCTCTGAGGGAGTTTTTCCTTGTCCTGCAATCACATTTCTGTAAAGCGGCTTTGCGAGATCAGTAGTACAAAGCGCTATACAAATAAATTTGATTTGATTTGACCTCGAGAGACAGATCTTTCAACTTTATCTTCTTATAAATCACTGTTAAAAACTGTCCTTTGTTTGCACATTTTATTTCCAGTAACTTATAAACTCCCATTAATTGTTTTTTTTCTATCCCTTGCTGTATATGTAAGCATCCTTGGGTTTTAGTAAAAAAGCTATAAAAGTTGATCTTATAGTTTATAATTTATTGGATGTATGACTGAATCTGCAATCTCCTACACCTCAGATTTAGCATTAGCATTAAAGTTACAGTGCAGTGCGCTGCAAGTCTAATGCACTGTTCTAACATACATATTTTATGCGTTCAGTGACCTCTCTGCAGATCTGTCTCTCCTCACTGTTATTAAACCTCATAATTTATAACTTAAGCACCGGTAATTACGTTTAAATTGTATAGCAAAGCGACAGTAATGACTACACTCTTCTAAAGGTCAAAGGGCAACACTATGGTCTCCACTTACTGCTGGCAGTTCTCTCTTTCCTCTGCTATATATCCCACGGCTGCCAGCTTCACGCTTCATGGCCCCGTGTTTGAGTATCCGGCCTTGTTCTTTCTTATACGGCGTGATTGAAGGGCCGTGGTCAGCGGGGGTCTCAGTGTTTCAGAGCGCAGGATTAGCTCTACAGGCCGCTGTGTGTAATTTACGACCCACGCCAGGCGGCGACGGGCTGCGTCGGATTACGCCCCAAAAACCGGATGCCCCTCGGAGGGCATCAGAGCACATCGGAGCACATGGTGCCCGAGGCCACGGGCCGGCTTCATTATCACAGCTACTGATTCACAGTGAGAGCAGGGTGGACGGGAGGTGGCACACATGCGGTCAGGGTTCGTAACTCAAGGACCCAGAACCAGACTTTAAGGTCACTCCCGCAGTCTGCAGAACCGCCTCTCACAACAAACTCTCAGCACGGTGAATAATGCAGCAGAGCCCGAAACAGCGCCGGCGGCCATATTGACCCGGAGAGGTGCGTTCTCCTGTGGGCCGACTTTATTGATTCGTGCTACTGAGAATTACACTGCTGCTTTGTTCTGCTTTTTTTTGTGTATTTTATCCGTTCCTGCGTGTCTCTGCTGCTGTTTTCTTTTAGTAATATGGAGGCAAGCCAGAGCATGGACAGAAGTAATGGCACATCTTCTCATCTATTCATCTAAAAATTAGGATATTAACCCAAAAAAACCCATGATGATGTGTGTATGAAAGCCCCTTTGAAAGATGTGTAATGTTCCTTACAGCACTTTTTTTACTTATATTATTTTAACTTGACTTTAAAAACGTGACTTTAATTCCCATGTTACGCCTGTGCAAGATGCGTCACAATGCTCACTGCTATCTTACACCCCACCAACAGTCTATTTTTACGCCTTGTTTCTGCATCATTAAAATAGCGACAGTATTTATGAATACAGCTCTGGAAAAAAATAAATAAATAAGAGACCACTTCAGTTTCTGAATCAGTTTTCCTGATTTTGCACTTTATAGGTTTATATTTGAGTAAAATGAACTTTTCTTCTAAACTTCAGCATTTATTTCCAGGAAATGAGAAATGGCTGAAATAACAAAAAAGATGCAGAGCTTTCAGACCTCAAACAATGCAAAAAAAAGTTCAAGTTTTAAGAGATCAGAAATCAATATTTGGTGGAATAACCCTGATTTTTAATCACAGTTTTCAGGCATCTTGTCATTATCTCCTCCACCAGTCTTACACACTGCTTTTGGATAACTTTATGTCACTCCTGGTGCAAAAAATTTAAGCAGTTCAGCTTGGTTTGATGGCTTGTGATAGTCCATCATCCTCATAATTATATTTAAATCTAAATAAATCCAGAGGTTTTTAATTTGGTAAAATCAAAGAAAATCTTAATTTTTAAGTGGTCTCTTTTATTTTTTTCCCAGAGCTGTATATCTACGCTGATGGGCGTGGTGTTATTGCTATCAGGTGCACCACTGATTGATTTAAACCCTAACAACTTTCAACCATCAGATGCTCATTGCAATCTTTTGTGTGTATCGAGCTGCGCAAGGTGTATTTTTCTTTTCTTCTGTTGTTACGATAACAAAGACACACTGACACACCCTAAATCAAGCTGTGGTTGACAAAATGTATACTCCTTTATATATAAGGATGCATTTATAACTATAACATGGACTACAACATTTTATCATTGTTTCTGTATTTTGTGAATACAAATTCTCAGTACTAACAGTCTGCTTTATGCCACCACTGATGATAACCCTTCATTTATATTCATGTGAAGGACAAGGCCACAGGAGCTAACAGCAGCTGCAGCTGCGTCTGATTTATATAGCTCTCTGTCTCTCTCTATCCTCTCTTTTTATTTTATTTTAAGCTGCACGTTTGAGTTGTTATGATGATCCTACAATGCCAAACTAGCTAATTACCACTAGGAAGCTTTTGCTAATCTAATTTGCTGAAATGATGGATGGTGAATTTTAGCTTCATGAACTCGGTGACAGTTATCATTCAGTAAACATCGTGTTTTTTCTTCTTCTGCATGTGGCAATTAGAGAGAGCTCTGAGAGATAATGCTGCTACACATATAAGAACTTCATTCAAAAACTGCTGTTGTTCAAATATCGATGTACAATGTTTAATCGTATAGTAGGGAAAAATCTGATATAATACATTATATAATGAAGTTTCCTGTGCTGAATAAAATACAGACAAATGTGTCCATTCTTTCACATGTAGTGTACTGTATATACTATATGTCCAAATACCTATGGACACTCTTTTTAAATGCATTTACATACCTTACCTGCTCACATTGTTGACATGGATGTGCAAATGCACATGTACAGCTTGTCTAGTCTCTTTGTGTGTCACAATCGTCTGAATATCCTTAATTATCTCCTCAGTCATTTTTTTTTCTTCTGTACAAAATTTTCCATTGTTTTTACTTATCAAGGTGATTTTATTAACATTAATTAGCCAGTTTGTTAACTGTATATTTTTTATGAGTAGTTTACATATTTGTATTTGTCAAATGTATGTTTCATTTATTTATTTAGAAAATGCTTATATTTCTATTTGATTATTATTATTATTATTATTATTATTATTATTTATTTATTTATTGATTTATTTATTTATATTATTGATTTATTTTATTTTTTTTATTTTTTTTACATTTTTATTTTGGGGTAAACATTTACTTTTTAATGATATTATATTATATTATATTATATTATATTATATTATATTATATTATATTATATTATATTATATTATATATTAATATATATTACAATGGCTTATTATGGTCTTAAATTGACAATATTATTGTTTAGCACAATTATTTCTTGGACAATGTATCCCTCAAAAAAAAAAAAATAGTTATGATGACAGCCTTACTAGTCCCTAAAGAAAAGTATTTACTGATAAAATAGAACTCTTTAGAGCAGATAAACATGAACCTATTATTGCTACTATGCCTAATGCCAGGTGTGGGCTAGAGGGGTTAAAGTTCCCAGTATTGATCTGTGGAGCAGTGGAACTGTGTTCTCTGGAATGATGGAGCCCCATCCAGTACTTCTGAATGGGATGAGTTACAGCGTTGGGGAGTTGGGAATGACATGGGAAGGATGATTTTTGAACATGCTCCTCTTGATCTTGCTGGATGCAATCAAATCCTCACAGCAATGCTGGTAGAAAGTCTTCCTCTTTGGACTGTGGAGACAGTTACTCCAGCAGAAAAAAATAAATCTCTTTTAATACACTTGACAATGAGAAAGAGCATAAAAAGGTATATATGTGTACAGTATATATATATATATATGTATGTATAAATATATATATATATATATATGCTGTACTGGAGTGTATAATATATTCAGTGTGCCCGCCTGTCTCCTTGTCTCCTGGCAGCCATGCCCCAGTGGACCAGTATGATAAATGACTCCCAGTTGGACAGTGGGGAGCAGTTACAGTGGGAGTGCAGAGCAACGGGGAAACCCAGACCCACCTACCGCTGGCTACGCAACGGAGAACCTCTGACCCCACAGGTACACACACACACTCATGCACACCCACCCCCCTACACACACACACACTGTGATTCACACAATCATCTATGCAGTTTTACTTGGTGTCTATCAAATCAATGCACTCGCAAAAGGAGAGAAAATAGACTGTAGGCTGGGTGCAAGATAGCAATAAGCAACAAGACGAGCCATGTGCATGGTGATGTGCAGATAGCGTGCTTGGTGTGTTAGTAGTGTGTGTTGTGCTGTTATAAATAGATCAGGTACAGCAGTGCTGCTGGAGTTTTTAAACACTGTGTTTACTCACCTCCATTAGACACTCCCACCTACAGTAGCTGCTCCACCTTGTAGATGTAATAAAGCCAGAGACAGAAGCTCTGAATCTGTTGCTGCACAATTTGTGTCGATCTCCTTCTAATCCCTAATAATATAGTTTCTAAGAAGATGTCTGCAGTGAATTGGTGCTTGTGTGTGAATTTATTAATACAACATTATTAAATAGATATTAAATTTATAAAAAATCTGCTTAAGCTGGTTGAATTACTACAGTATATGCAAAAAAATGAAAAAAGCACCCAAGGTGTCAAACTGAAGATAAGAGTAGATGTTTAACATTTTGATAGATTGTGCACACACATCCACCCACCCACCCACTCAAACATGCACACACACACACACACACACACACACACACTTTGCTAATGCATTTACTCACTAAATACAGAATCACTCAGAGAACCACTTAACTTGCACACACACACATGCACACAGGCCCAAATCTGATATGAACACCCATAAGCACATATACACACACTTGAACACTTGAACACCACACTGTTTATGCACTCACACACATCCAGATGGCTCTTCAGTAGAAGATACACATACACTATATTGCAAAAATCCTGAATTGCGTTTGCTGTTGTGAGGCTTGGATGGAGCTGCTCGGCAATGGAAACCCATTCTATGAAGCTCTTTACATTTGGCTGTTCTTGAGATAATCTGAAGCCCACATAAAGTTTGGAGGTCTGTAGTAATTGACTTTGCTGCGCCTCAGCTTCTGCTGACCTTGCTTTTTGTTTTTTTACTCCACTTTGTTATAATATCACTGACAGTTGGCTGTGGAATGTTTAGTAGATCAGGAGATAGACCCATTCTTTTCCTAATGTTTGTAGAAGCAGTCTGCATGTCTAGGTGTTTTGTTTTATACACCTGTGGCATTGAAAGTGATTGAAACATCTGAATTATGTGGTTTGAATGGGTGATTAAATAATTTTGTCATTATAGTATATAATCTGAAAAATACCGTATGCAGTTTAGTATAGCAATGGATTATGTAATGAACCAACAGATCAAACTGAAGACAAACATGTTTTTTTTTTTTTTTTGTGGATCATTCTAGGTCAAAAACTCTATACTTATAAGATACAAATGTAGATAAGACTGGGAGAGACATGGTTGTTGTTGCTGTTGTTTTTTCTTAACCAAATTCATTTTAACAGCTGCAACAATACTTAATGCTATCTTGCACAAACAGTTTATTTTCATGCCTTGCGCCTGTGACACTTAAACAGCAAAACCAGCTGTGAATAAATCTTCACTGATGGCCCTGGTGGTCTGGAAGTAAGGTGTGTTCAGGTACACTTATGGCGTATTGCTATCTTGGCAATGGAAAACACAGGTGCGCCACTGAGTGATTTAAACCCTGACAACAGTCAACCGTCAGACGTCCATTTCTATCTTAGCTACGCAGGTGTATACACCACCACTCATCACACACACAAGGATACACAGTGCAGTGCACAAACCCAACTTTTATATTCCTGTTTATATTTTGTATTTTTGTATTTATTTATTTAGAAGGGGACAGTGCATTTTCATAAAACACATGATTATACATAGTTAAAAAAGCCAGAATTAGCCAGAAGGCTAGTTTTCATCTGTAGTCCCCAGGCCACGATGTAAAAAGGCAAGAAGAAGTTTAAAAGAGAAAAGACACAAGATAGAATTACAATTTAAGAAAAAGAGAGTAAGAAGAAAAAGACAAACTACCATACAGTATAACACAAAAAAAAAAAAAAAAAAAAAGATTTATCATATCACTAAAACAACACAACAGGCTTATATTTTAATGTTGGCAACTATAGTTATTAATAAGCCACATTTTCAGTTTTACCTGGTAATATTACCTGGTTTCACAGCTTCACAATGAGAATGAGCAGATCAGTTTCCGTTTTGAGAAGCGCAGAAGTGCCGCGCCATTAAAATACCATTCTGCCAAAGTCAGCATGCAACTGGCTCTTAAAGGGAATGGCATGTGACACACTGACTGGTTTATTTCATGTTACGCCTAAAACACACTCATGATTAATAAAGAGAATTAGCCAGTGATGGGAATAACGGCATTGAAATAAAGGTTACTAACACGTTACGTTTTTACTTAGTAACAAAAAAGTAATGCAATAGTTACAGTTACTGGTAACTAGTTACTTTTATATATTTCAAAGTAACATGCCCAACACTGGAATTAGCACATGCCTTTTGTGTGTTTTGAGCCATGCAAAGTGTACTTTTCCTGTCGTTACGATATCAAGGACACACTGACACGACCTAAATCAAACTGTGCGCTTTGCAATCGATTGCTCCCCCCATAGATCACTGAAATAGAGCCCTCAGTATCACGGATGGACTGAAAATAGTCCACTAACCAGAAATATCAAGCCTGTGGCAAGCATCTTGTGGCATCCTTTTTGGCATGTGGGCAACATCCATCATGTGCCCACTAATAAAGAAGCAGAGGATGCCCAACACACGCTGTGCAGCAACATATTCAGTGCTTCTGTTTCTGACTTTACTTTACATATACATATATAAGGTGGAGCATCTACTGTGGGTAGCAGTGTCTAATGGGGTGGACAGTGAGTGTTGTTTATGCAGTGTTTAAAAACTCCAGCAGCACTGCTACTGTATCTGATTCTCTCATATCAGCACACTAACACATACTAATAGACACCTCATACACCACCGCCATCAATTTCACTGCAGTGCTGAGAATGAAAGACCCACCACCCAAATAATAAAAATAATAATACCTGCTCTGTGGTGGTTTCTACTTTGGTGTCCTGAGCATTAAAGAGCAGAGAAACAGATAGAGGACTACAGCCTGTAATTATAGAACTACAGAGCTGATAAGATGAACAGTGAATGCAGAACGTATATGGATGCTGAAACTCTGGCATTATCGCTTGTGCTGAGATGATAATGTTCATGCTCCAGTGATCTAAGCCATCATTCCACGTGACTAAACAGAGTAAACATGAAGGGATAGCATGTAATAGAGTGTTTATGCGATTATGGTGTTGTCCCAGTCAAGTGTAAAGAAAGCAATGCTTATTGAACTCAGAAAACATTGTATCCATTGGTGGAATCATTTATGTGAAGGGCCTATGGGGGTTAAATGTTAACAAACGGCTATAATTAACCGCTTTCTTGGGTTTAATGAGATTCCTGCTTTTACCACCAGCCAGTGTGTCAGATCCCCACACTTCAGATATTACACCCTGTCACACTATCAGCTCCTAATGGTTACATTAGGCATATATTACTCACGCATTGCTGTTCAGCACGGAGAAAAATACCTCCATACCAGCTATAGGTGCTAAAAGTGTCGGCAGGCACTCGGCCGGGTGAGCTGTTACCTGACGTACAGCCGGAATACAGTAATAAGCACTTGCTTTAAGCATGTGACAGACAGGTGAAGACATAATTATGTGTGTGCAGCAAAGCATTGAGTGTTTCCCCCCACAGAACAGAGTGGAGATGCTGAACGGAGAGCTGATCATCCACCGAGTGCAGCAGGCCGACTCCGGCATGTACCAGTGCGTCGCCGAGAACAAGTACGGGGCCATCTACTCCAGCGCGGAGCTGAAAATACTGGGTAATTGCCTTTATTAATCTTTTACTTGCTTTAGGTGCAGCAAGGACAGGTTTATCTTTCGATTCTGGTCAGCCATTACCGGATGGACCATTAGCTGAAAGCCAATGCGGGAATGAGCTCGGAGTTACAGGCTTTTACTGGCACAGCTGTCAGAGAATAATGCAGGCTTTGTTTGGCATTTTCATTTTTTTTTGCTATACATAAAAAAGAACAAGTTGTGATACTGAAAAGTACTATGCGTTAATATACCGTATCGTTCGCACTATGGCGCATCGGATTATAAGGCTCTCTATCTATGAACGTCTATTTTCTGGTATATATTTATAAATAAGACACACTGGATTATAAGGTGCACTATTAATAAATGTCTATTTTCTGATAGATTTTTATAAATAAGGCACACTGGATTATAAGGAACATTATTCAACACTAGTAAGGAGCAGGGGTGTCGCCATGTTTTCCTTCTTATTCGGCAGGTCTCTCCACTGGGTGGTTGGTGGTGTTGGTTGTGGGGTAGGTTAACTAAGTTAAGCTAAGCAAAGCTAAGTAAAGTGTGTCCATTTATTTACAGTAAGCTTAGATTCCTAAACTTCTCCAGCACTAAGGCTGGGTGCAGCAGCATTAGCATTAGCTGTTAGCGGCTAATGCTGAGGAACCCTGAGTGTTCCGGTAAGCCAGGGTGGAATCAGCTGGCGGTTCGTCCCATGTAGCTTGTTTCTAACACAGTAATCACACAGACTACAGTCCAATATGTGACCCTGACCATGAAGAAGTGAATAATATGATGGATGGATGGATGGATGGATGGATGGATGGATGGATGGATGGATGGGTAGATGAACAGATGCTTCCACCCCCATTTTTCACTTTTGGTATGGGTTTTTGTTGACGGATAAGCAGTGGAAAAAGGTTTTGCGCCATATTTTCGTCTCATTTTAACAGATTATTTTTTGATCCCTCTCTGACAATTCTGTCTCGTTTAAATGATTAATTATTATACAAAAACAAGAAGGACCGACAGGTGGCTTTCAATCAGAAGCAATTAAGCTTGTGCCTAAACAATAGTACCATTAAATACTTTAGCAGGGCTGTCTGATTGATTGACTCATTTGATGGACTGACAGTCAATCAATGCCGCCTTTTCATTTATATTTAAAACACTCAAAAAGTAGTCTGTCTGGCAGCATATTAGAGTGAAAAAGTCAATTTTCGCTGTGTTCCGAAAGACAACGGCAAGCTGAGGATGGTACAAAGTGAGCTGTCACAAAAAGCTCCACTCAAACAAAGACAAAAGCACCCCAGGAGCGACAGAACGCACATCCAGAGAGAGAAAAAGAAGGAAAAGAGGTTCATGCTTGGGTCTGGCTGGCTATTTTGGTGTTGTTTCAGCTTCAGTGCAATCAGAACTCGAGTTAAAAGCTCATTTGGGGAGACTAGAGCTCTCTGAGCTGCCGGACGCACGAGATTCGCCAAAACGAGCGGAGCCAAACTGGGTTTATTCATGTTTTCCAGAGATACACTCATTTTCTTCCTGTCACCTTTGATTTTCCCCCTCATCCGATGACATTCCCTACCGTCCTCTTCCTCCAGGTCATCTTCATTCACATTCCTCATTACCCCCGAGAAAGGCCTATCACACCGAGACAAGACAAACACAAACAAATGACTCCACCTTCTGACAGGCCTGACGAACGCTCGTGTTGAACCCGGGGCTCGGCATGACTCAATTTACCGAGAACACTTGTCATCTGATGGTTCAGAACGGACACCATAAACATTGTGTCCAATTTGTCCGCTGTGGCATGCGAGCGGCATTAGGCATTGCGTTCAGGACGCACTGAATATTCGTCCTCGCTCCTCTAGTTTGTCTTGACTGCATGTTATCCCGAAAAAAAAAAAACAGCATTTGTGATTATTTGCATTTAAGACCATTTTACACCAATGATATCCGCATGATATGGGTTTACACATTCAGCAGGTCTTGCTGCTGGGTGGCGAGACCTGTAAAGTCAAACAAGCGCAGGATGATAATCTACCCAGATTTCTCTCTGTTTATTAACAGTAATCTTAGATTTCCAGATTCCCACTGTAGCTGGATGCAGCAATATTATCATTAGCAGCTAACCGCGGTTAGCGCTAGCCGTGTTCTGGTAACCCAGGGGATATTTGTTACGTGGGACAAGTTGGGGAACTTGTCCCACGTAGCTTGTTTTAACATGTTAAACACGCAGACTACAGTCCGATATACTCACCTCTGAACGTTGAAAGAGCTAGCGCCTAGCACAATTAACAGCTAATGCTTATGCTGCTCCAGCAGTGCTAGCCAGGGTTAGCAGAAGGCTACAGCCTGATAATACTCAGCTCTGAACAGAAAAAAAAGCTAGCGCTGAGCACGGTTAGTACTGCCGGAGAACTAAACTTTTTAGTTTAAACTTTTTAATTCTGTACTTCAGAGGAGTGGCTTTAATGCTCCTTACAACCTGACTGGTAAAATTCATACATAAGGCAAACCGGATTAATAGGTGCACTGATGATTTTTGGGAAAAGAAAAAAAAATTGTGAAAAAAAGTGTGCCTTATAGTGCGAAAAATACAGTACTTTTTTTTTAAAGCTCCATGAACTCCCTCCCTAAGTAAACACAAATAGGTTATATTGAGCTCAGCAAAAATGATTGAGGTCATGTCCATATATTGGGTGATTAGTCAATTATGTAATAATTTTGACAGATCTCTTTGATGAGAATGTGTAATTGCATAAGTGTGTTGTTAAGTACTTTTAAAACATGCATTGTGGATGAATCTTTAATCATTTTATTAAAGACTCTCTCTCACTCTTTTTTAGTTTATCAGCTCTCTCTTCAGTTCTACTTCTGTGTTTCTTTAGTTTATTAATGTGTGAATGGGCAAAGGAAGACGTTACCATTCTGATATCTCAGTGTTCGCAGTGTCTTTGTATCAGCACCATTAGAAGCACTGTGCACTACTTCCTTAAGTAATCAACAAAACGTATGTTTGACAGAATTAATATATTTGGCATTGCAGGGACCTAAGGTAGCTCTGGAGATTGACACACACTGACGGTGAGTCTCAGAATTTGGGGAACTTATCCAGTGTGCAAGATGGCACATGAAACCAATGAAAAAAAAAACAGACTAAACTCAATTATTATAAGTTGATTTAACTTAACTTATGATTCCATTTGAGTGTTTAGGTGGCCACAAAAGTTCGCCTGACTCAAAGTACATTTTACATTAAACAGACGTAATGAATTTGAGTTCAAACGCATTATGAGTTTACAACGTTGAGTCTCTGAAGAAATCTCATGAAATGCTTCCTGGAGGAGGACGTTTTAATGAACACCACAGCTGTAGATGCAAGATGTAATAAAACCCATGCTTTCCTCTATTAAAGGATGCAGCATGTATTAAAATAATTTATAGTATTTATATTTATTCCCACAATCTCAGCATCGCTAACAAGGTTAGCAGAGTTGCAGCTTCTAGCCTGTAGTGTACACAGCAGGGACGCCACACTTACAGAAGGCCATACTACCAGCATATAAACACAGATAAACAAAGACATGGCATGAACAGTCACACTCCCGCCCACACACACACACACACTGTATCCACACACTGTATCCACAGGGACCAAGCGCATCTGTCAGCACTGTCTCTGGCTGGGCAAGTGAGGGGCGATGGAGGCAGGATGGGGGAAGGGGGAGGTGTTTAGGCCCTGCAGGCCCTGCAGCATTAGCCCAGGACTGAAATGCCATCATCTCTAATGTCACCCGTAAAAAACACGCCTCAACCTTTGACTAAGTGCTGGTGCTGAGGCCTGGCAGCCAACGGAGAGAGAGAGAGAGAGAGATAGAGAGAGAGAGAGAGAGAGAGAGAGAAAAGAGAGAAAGTAAGGCCATGATGGGTTCCTACTACTCTCCCACATGTGTACAGTGTTTTAACCCATACTACAACAGCTCCTCCACGCACAAACCTGAGGTGGGGTTGCCCCAGAAATGCCAAAATGGGCACATAAGAGCTGAATTCTGTAAACTGAATTCCATATACCAATTTCCGCTGTCCATGTCTATTGTAAATACAATATACAGTACAGACATTAGTAGCGGAACCCCTGCTCATTCGTTGCTTCAGTATAAAAAATGCACTAGTATGAGTGATCTATTATAATCATTTATTTATTTTATTGTTGATGATTATGACTTACAGCCAATAAAAACCCAAAACACAAAGTCTCAAAAAATAAGAATATCATATAAGACCAATTGGTACTTTTGGTTCTGTGGGCAGTGTGCCAAGTCCTGCTGGAAAATGAAATCAGCATCTCCATAAAAGTTGTCAGCAGAGGGAAGCAAGAAGTGCTGTAAGATTTTAGACTTCATAAAACGGATCAACTCCAGCAGATGGCGTGTCTCTCTAAACCATCACTGTTCATCAGTAAATTTTACATTTCATTTGGAAATGAAGTTAGCAGAGTCTGGAGGAAGAGTGGAGAGACACACAGTCCAAACTGCTTGAAGTCTAGTGTGAAGTTTCACCACCAATCAGTGATCACCATCCTGCTCCTAGTGTTCTTTTTAAAGATTACACTTAAAAAGCTTTGTGAGACAAAAATATTTTTTTACCCAAAAAAAAAAAAAAAGAAATACAATTCTATTCGGTTCCTGTTCTGCTGCATGTGGCATGTCAGTGTATAGTGTATTGCATTTGTTTTTTTACACAGTTTTAGACAAACTGAAAATAATTAGGCTGTATCTATTGCAGAACTTTGCTCATTGTGTTCTTGTGATAATTAGCATTTTTAATATTTTCTCGGTAATTGTTGATTTTTCACAGTTTGTCTCTCAAGTAAACATTAATTATTAAGAATTTTGCTGGTTTGTGACTCGTTTTTTTTTTTTTTTTTTTTTTTTTTTCTTGGCTCCTCACTGTTGCTGCTGTGAAGGTCAGCTGAAGCTGTGCCTCAGACTCAACCATCATTCTGACTTTCCTTTTTTTCTCTCTCTAAAACTCTGACAACATTAGACTCATCAGATGTGTCAGGCTTCCGAGAGCCTCCCTGCAGACAGTTTCGACATTTAACTGTAATTATGTTTAAAAGCGGCGGTCAGGGCTGAATTATTTTTATCGTGTAGCCTGGAAATATTTTGCTTCTGCTGAATGCTCGAGCAGAACGATGAGGGGATAATTACGAGGGCATTTCTCATGGATGCATGGTCGCCATGACGTCATTCCTCTCAAAAAAAAGTTGGTACTTCATTTTGTCTGTGCCTTTGTCAGTTTTTGAGGCTTATAGAGTAAAAAACATATTGTTAAAATCACAGTATTTATATTTTTTATGACTATTCTAACAAAGCTCAGTATTTTATATCTCTTGAGCTCCACCTCCTGATTTTATTTTACTCTCAGCATGCTCTGAGGATTCTTTGGAGTTATTAGGGGGTTTATGTTGTAATATATATATATATATATATATATATATATATATATATATATATATATATATATATATATATATATATATATATATATATATATATTTATTTTTTTTAGTTTAGATAAATAAGATTCAGTTGCAGTGGTTACACAGGTGTTGGGTTGCAGGGTGAATAAGGGTCTCCACTGCTGCCATTTTATTACTGAATGAGATAATTTCTATTACTAATTACTAATTTATCCTGCGATATAGATGTTTCATAGTCCCATAATTATTTCACAAATCAGTTTTCCTGTACATTCATTTTTCATTTAATATTACTGAGTGCTTCATGATTCCCATAGATATTTTATTTTTGAATTTTGGGAAAAATTATAAGGGTGTAAGTTAACAAATAATCAAAAAATGAACAATATATGAATATAAAAAATAAAACTAATACCGTCTGAAAATGCAAAAATAAAAATGCTAAGTGTTATGCTAAATTAACACTTTTAAGAGTATTTGACTCCATACAATGTTGAATTAACTCTTGTGGTAGAGGTTTGCACACTTTAGAAGTGGGCCCATATGTTATTTAGAACAGTGCTAAATACGACTATTTAAGAGTTCCTTTAACACTTTGAATTTTACATTATTTTTGCTGTTTATGTAAAGTTCTTACACATTCTGTGTCAGAAAAATTATAGTAAATATAGTAAATCTAAAGATCCTTTCATAACTCCTGAAACCACTACCAAAAACAATCAAAACCGCACCTCACTCGTAAAAAATGAAGCTGCTCTTGTGTGTGAGGCTATTATTGTCTATTATGTGTGGAAATGAGGGATTTCCCTCAGGTGCGCTACTGCTACTCAGCACATACAGAGCAGGTGCAGCTACTTGTCTGATTAAACATGAATATACCTGCAGCAGCACAGTGATGATATCTTGTTAGAAAAATATATTTAAAAAATGACTACCAGTGCACATTCTCTCAGAATAAAAAATAATTTAAAAATCCCTGAATGACACTATACTCCTTGGAAAACACTTACACTAGAAAGATGTATGTGTGTATTTGCAAATTTGTGCATTTGTGTCAAAGTAGCTGAAGTAGCATTCATTAGAATGGTGTCCACAAACATTTGGTACAAAAGCGTCTGCCAAATGTAATGTAATGTTATGTAATGTAATGTACAGCATTGAAATATATTGAAATATTGAAATAATAAAAATAATAATCAGATATTGACATAAAATCAAAATCAAATCAAATCCACCAGTATAAGGCCGGACAGATGGGACGTTAGTATGTGGCTAACGACTCTGGCAGATCTGAATAGATTTGAACAGCCTAACTAACTTGCTAGCCTAACTTGTTCTCATACAGAGTTCCCCAATGGTGGAACAAACTACCTTCCACTACCAGATCAGGAGAATCTCTCGCTATCTTTAATAAACTCCTGAAGACAGAGCTCTTCAAAGAGCACTTACTCTCCTAACACCTCTAACTAACTACCTTCTACTACCAGATCAGGAGAATCTCTCACTATCTTTAATAAACTCCTGAAGACAGAGCTCTTCAAAGAGCACTTACTCTCTTAACACCTCTAACTAACTAACTAATTCTAACCTCATCTCCTTCTTCCTCTTCTCTACTCCTCTATCCCATTATTTCCCTCTGACCTCCTTAAGGCCCTATCTATAGATGCTTTATTTTTAACTTCTATTATTTTTGTACTTAACCTCTTCTATTATTTGCACTTCAATATTGTAAGTCGCTTTGGACAAAGCGTCTGCCAAATGTAATGTAATGTAAAAATGTAATGTAATGTAAAAGGAGAGAGCCAGAAGGTAACATAGACACAGAGACCCCCTGAAACACTGGCATCCACCCACTCCACCCTCCACAAACCTGAGTGACCCATGAACCCCTGGATCTGCAGCCTTATATAAGAGGGAAAAAACATTAATTACCAAAAGCTAAATTTTTAGTTTGGACTTGAAACTGTGTCTGAGTCTCAAATATTTTCAGGAAGGTTATTCTAGAGTTGTGGAGCTTTATAAGAGAATGATCTTCCACCTGCAGAACTTATCTGAATTTTGTGAACTTCTAGGAAACCAACACAGAAGAAAGGAGACATTATCCCATTCTTGATCTTCTGCATTCATTACATTTTTTTTTTCTTTAGTATCAGAAAAGTAATAACTCCTGATGACTCACAACATGTCCTTTCAATCCCCGTGTATTTTCCAGCTTCAGCACCCATGTTCAACACGAACACAGTGACCATCATCGCCACCATGGGTAAAGACGTTTCTCTGGAGTGCAGACCACGAGCTTCTCCCAAACCCAGGATCACATGGAATAAAGGAGACAGGAGAGTCCAGGCCAGCAGGAGGTAAGAAATGACTGGGTTTTGCTCCAGAATTTTGATGCTGATTAATGTTTCAGCTGATATGTGGTTGGATTGGTTGAGAGCTTGTTAATGTGCCAGTTTTAATTTTTGATATGCACTCATTTAAACATTTAAACAGTATTTTAATAAAAAACACAATGTTCACGTTACACAATAAGAACAGACCAAGAGGACTTCCATAATTCACCTGGCCTTCCCACCATTAGCATGCTGGCCAGTGTTAAACCTCACTCACCAGATAACATCTCACAACTCATACAGGAGTTTTGCATTCTCTAGCTGTCTTCTGAGGTAAATGTCATTCATATAAGTATATGAATTAGCAGAAGTTTCTTCTATACAGGATTTATTTTTCCTTATTGCATAAATACTTGGTACTTTTAAAGTAAAGTATATCTGATTATCCATAATGAATCCTGATATTTAATAGGCTTTTTGACAGCAAAGAAAGGTGATTATAATATTATACGATATATATACGAAGCTGGTTTTAATGTTGTGGCTGGTCTTTGTTGGGTCGGCATATGAGTAAAGTATATTATAAGTAAATATATAATAGAGTATGTATTATAATATCTTATTCCATATTCCAACTTGGAAGCAGGAGCGAGTATGTGGGGGAGACCGAGAGAGATAGACAGATAGACAGAGCAAATGAGATAGAGAGAGAGAGAGATAGGGAGAGATAGAGAGAGAGTCTTCAGCACAGTGACTCTGTTTCGACAGTTTGGAGGAAAATGAAGCAGAGGAAAGTAACGGATAGTTCCATAGGTATTAAAATTAGCCTTTATGCTAACTGTACATAAATCATAATAGATAATAAACAGCACAACAGCGCAAACAGCCGTGAACACACTCACACAGAGTTTCTATTGGTCCGTTCATCAAGAAATTTTGGAACAGTTTAAGGAACAGTTTGTCTGTTCAAATTATGTAGTAAACTAAAAGTGTTTTTCATTGGACAGCGACGAAATGTACTATGATGCCAAAATGTGTACCTGTTATGCAACAAGCATAGCTATATTTGAGAAGGCCTGAATACTAGGGGTGTGACGAGATCTCGTGGCACGATATTTCTCGTCAAGCTTAACCTGTCTCGCGGGGAAAAAAAAACAGTTTAGTGTGGACTTTGTAAGAGGGATCTGGCAACACAGAAGTGATAGCAGCGAGTGTGGTGGCTGAGCAGTGAGAGCAGCTCTCAGCAGAAGAGGAAAATTCAGGCATTTGCATAGAAGATGCTTCTGCTACTTTTAAGTTGTATGTCTGTCTGCATTTTGGCTCCAGTGGAAAAAATAAACGGTAACAGAGTGACCAACAAGACACAAACCATATATAAATACTGTAAGTTAGTATCTGTTTCATAGGCTAATCATAGGCTAATCCTACTAATCCCTTAACTCTGTACTGTATTTAAAATAAAAATGTTCTGTCTCTGTTTGCACTTCTTAATAGCATAGTCTTAATATGACTGGTTATGGTGATGCATTGTTAAATTACAAGAGATTTAGGAGAAAAAACACAAACCATAGGCTTATTATGACTGGTTGTGGTTTGCACTTATTGTTTGCTCTATGTAACCTAGAAAAGTTGTATTTTTATTTTTTATTCTTATTCTTATTTCTATTTCTTATAGAATCAATGTGTGAGAGAAACCAGACTGTTTAATTTGCGTTATATGATTTTGTCAAATAAAACTGTAGTTTTCAAGCCATTTTTCATTTTTGAGGTGTTCTTTAAAATTTTATTTTTAAATCTCGTCTCGTTCTCGTGAACCCAGTATCGTGTCTCATCTCATCTCATGATATTAGTGTCTCGTCACACCCCTAGTACTTATTGTTTGCTCTATATAAGACCTAGAAAAGTTTTATTTTTATTTTTTATTCTTATTTCTATTTTTATAGAATCAATGTGTGAGCGAAACCGGTCTGTTAAGTTTGCGTTATATGATTAATAAAACTCTAGTTTCATTTTTGACGTTTTATTTAAAATTTTATTTTTAAATGTCGTCTCGTTCTCATAAACCCAGTATAGTGTCTCGTCTCGTCTTGTGATATTAGTGTCTCGTCACACCCCTACTGAATACATTTTTGGCATTCGTGAATCGATTCAGAATTGTTAACTTCCGAATCGAGATGGACCAAAAAAATAGAATTTCCCAAACCCTAATATTAAAGTAAACTACCAATATTAGAATATCAGTTTAGCCTGTTAAATAACTATTCACAATTTTAGAGCTAGATTTGACATACAAAGAAAATAAACAAAAATACTAGGAGACAGACTCTTTTACCTGTTGCTTTAAAAAATTATATTAAATCAGTTATGGATTAGTTTAGCTGTACAGAAATCAGAATAAAAAATAATCCCTGACAGTAAATGACCAGTGATTGCACACTCGGATCCTCTCCCCACATCCTCAGAGTTGATGTTTTTTGGCTTTGAGTGTGTGTATTGATTGTGCGCGGGAGTGCGGTCATTATTAGTTTGATTCAGCCCAGTGATACTCCTCAGGGTCCGGCTCTTTAATTGATTCCAGCTCCTCGTGCCATTTAAAACGTGCTCATCAGCGCGCATAAATTTACATTAATGCAGACCCAACACATTCTTAATCAGTGTTTATGCTGCTGATTACACGCCTCACGCTGCGGACACACCGTGTTTGTGTGCGCCGTGAAACGCGTTTCAGTTAAACCCCAATGAAGCTGTTTTACATCTGAATGGATCGATGTGGAGCCGCTTCGGCTCCGTTCCTCAGTAAACCGGCCCGCTGTGAGCGGAGCGAAGGATCCGACCAGCTCCTGGAGAAACAATGGTCACCACGGAAAAGATACCCAGCCAGTAAATTAAAGATGCGGTCGATTCTGAGACCAATCCGCCGTGAGAAACATGACAAACGCGCTGCCTACGGCAACCTCAGAAGCCCAAACCCGGATCAATAGTCAGATTGTAGGCGGACTCCCAGCATGTCGCGGTATCGGCCGCGCTGGTTCTCAGCTCTTTGATGCTGAAGCAGTGAACAGCTGGTGTCCTGTTCCTCATGCTGGGTTTTACTGCAGAACTCAGAACACTGTCTTCAGTTCTCTTCCTGGAGAACCACGAGGGAGTGGTTCTCTGCTCTACTGCTGTGACTTTTACTGTTTCTGCAGTGGCTGATAACTTACCGACATATAGTTAGGCCCATAAAGTTTCAGACAATAAATTAGTCTTCATTATTTGGGGTTTGCTGCCATTTTACTGGAGTTGAAACTGTATAAATGAGATCCTGTTGGAGCGCTGGTTCGAATCCCGGTCAAGCAGCTTGCCATCAGCTGCCGGAGCCCTGAGAGAGAGAGCACAATTAGCCTTGCTCTCTCTGGGTGGGTAGATGCCGCTCTTTCTCCTCATTACTCCTAGAGTAATGTCAATCAGGACAAGGCGTCTGTGAGCTGATGTATCGAAACCGATTTGCTGTGCTTTCCTCCGAGCGTTAGCTCTGTGATGCTACTCAGCAATGCTGCATCAGCAGCAGTTCAAAAAGAGGCGGTGGCTGACTTCACATGTATCAGAGGAGGCATGTGCTAGACTTCACCCTCCTGGTGTTGGGGCATCACTATGTGACGATGAGTAGCAGTTGAATGGGGACAATTGGCCCATCTAAAATGGGAGAAAATGGGGAACAATTAGAAATGAAAAATAAATTCGGTTGAAGCTTTGACTTCAAGATAATGAATAAAATATATTAAATAAAATTATCCTATTAGTTTTAGGAAATACATCCAATTTTCTACGAAGCTTCCTCATTTCAGATGCTCAAAAGTAACTGGACTCAAAAGCTCAAAAGCTATTTACTGGTCTGCATGGGCTATTCCCTCATTAATCCATCATCAGTAAAGCAGGTTAAAGGTCTGGATTCCTAATGTGGCATCTCCATTTGGAAGCTTTTGCTGTGAACCTACAGTATGTGGTAAAAGGCTAAATCTGAATGGAAGTGAAACAGAACATCATGAGCCTGAAGAGAGAAATAGCGGAAATGTTAGGAGTGGCCAAAAACAACAGTTTGGTACATTCTGGGAAAAAATAGCACAGTGGTGAACCTTATGAACTCAAAAGGTCCTGGACTTCCACAGATTACAACAGTGGTGGATGATCACAGCATCCTTTCCATGGTAAAAAAAAATAAAACCCATCACAACATAATCAGTTTGAACAGTAGGGTAGTGGCAGTTACTCCAACAAAAGCAAGATATACTCTTCCTTATTAAGACTGAATAAGCAGGTGTCCCAGTATATTTGTTCAAATATTGTACCTGGCTGCTTTCTAGCTGCTAAGGCATCACAAGTCATCTAAGGAAATGCGAAGGAAAACTTATATTAGAGGAGAATTGAATGTCATCAGCGAAGACAGTGAATGTGGGGACGATGAATGTTTCTGGAGGACAGCCACCTCAAACATAATCAAAATAACTAAAAATAACTTAAAATAACTCATTTTCAGTTATTTTGACGGTGCTGAAACGACCTGATGTGAGTCTCATTGAAAATGTATTAAGGATTGTGAAATTGCGAGTACCTCAGTGGCACTGTTGCCACCCTGAGGCATTTGCCAAGAGGAATGGGCGAGAATGCCACCGCAGAGCTGGGAAACGCTGATTACGTCCTTCTGTAGATGCCCCGAAGCTGCACTTTCCAACAGTGGCACATAATATAATTAACTTTTAGCATCTTAATCCTTTTTTTTCATTCAGTTTATTCAGTGTTGATTTATACGCATCTTTATGTTTCTGTAATTAGTGATTAGATAATTATTTTGTTACAAAAACTAAAAAAGTCATCTGCAGTGTGACATGAATGTGAATAAAACCACTGCATATAGTGTAAATTAAATAACAAAAACAAAATGATTATGACTATTCTATTACCTTCACTATATCTCAGCAGCAAGTTTGTGTTCACCTGGATTAATTTAATGAACATGATGGTTTAATTTCATGTAATGAGGAATTGATTAGATTCTCTACTCTACTACACACCCATGTCTATGAGTTTCTTTTTTATTTCATTTCATTATTTGTGGTGGTATCAATGGTAATGCAAAATGCACAAACTTAATCTGGAAACGTAGTAAACTGAGTAAAGAATAGAATAAAAATGAACTTAAACTTGCCGTTTGTCGGCTCTCAATGATGTTCTCTACCTCAGTCCCAACTCTGAGCGCAGCAGTGCCATGGGGGCAGGGGCAGGAGGTGGGGGCTGTGTTTGTGCCACCACTGCTGAAAAATATCCCAAAGAGGAAACACTGTAATACGATTTGAATTAAATGTCATTGTTCATTATAATTAATTTGTTCTTTTTACTAATGGTGAAAGTACTTTTTTTGACATTCTCCACTCAGTAATTTCAGTTGGCAAATATTTAGTGTTTTCCTAGTAAAAATGTGTTATTTTTAACTGTATTTTTCGCACTTAAAGGCACACCGGAATATAAGGTGCACTATGAATGAATGTTTTTTCTGGTCTATTTTAATACATAAGGTGCATCATATTATAAGGAACAATTTAAAGACACTATAAGGAACTTCTAATTCAGCCGGTCTCGCGGCTCGGTGGTGGGGGGTTGGTAGCAAATTAAGTTAAGTAAAGTTAAGCTAATTAAACAAAACTGTAATAAAAAAAGACTCTTTTAAAGTTAAACAAGCACTGGATGTAAATCTACAACGATTTTTCTCCTAAACACTGTCTAATTGGGTGGGTAAAATGATTTTGTTTATTTACAGTAAGCTTAGATTTCCAATTTTTCCAGCACTGAGGCTGGAGCATTAGCATTAGCGGCTAACCGCTCCAGCAGTGCTTGCTGGGGTTTGGAGCTATCGGTTAAAGGCTGATAATACTCACCTCTGAACGGGGAAATAGCAAACACAGTTAGCATGTAATGCTAATGCTACTTCAGCAGTGCTAGCCGGGGTTAGGAACATGCTACAGGCTGATAATACTTCCCTCTGAACGGGGTAATAGAGAGTGTGGTTAGCAAGTAATGCTAATGCTACTTCAGTAGCAGGCTACAGGCCGATAATACTAGCAAATAATGCTAATTCTACTCCAGTCTTGGTGCTGGAGAACTAAACTGAAACTTCTTTACAACACTGTACTTCAGCGAAGTGTCTTTTAAAAGGTGCACTAAAGATTTTTGGGAAAATGTGAGGATTTTAAGTGCACCTTATATACAGTATTTATTTACTTTGATAATATTTTTACCATATCATACATCCTTTGCTGCACAGTAAGCAGAATATTGTATTTGTATTGTATTCAGTATAGGCTTTTTCAGTCCGGGCATGCAGTGATATGGCCATCACAGTCAGGGTAAGTGAAGCAGAGTGTACAGCCTTATTTACCTCAGCCGAGCTCCAGAATCCCTAATATTCCGGATCTCTCTCCTCCGAGTGAACTGACAGCTCAGCCTCTCTCTATCTATCCCCGTATCATGCAGAGTGTGGGAGGCGGCTGATGGAGAGCGACCGTCAGTCAGAGTGAGTGACGGAACTGAAGTTATCGGGGCTGTCGAGAGCGCTCGGCCGCAGCTCGGTAAGAGAGCGGCGTGTTTATTAACGCAGCTCGTCCAGCAGATTCATCTCAGCACTGCACGCAGAGCGCCGCCTAATCGATGGCGTTTGATTTGATCGCTCCTCTCGCCTCCCCGGAGAGAAAATTCCTGAAAGAGCGTGATATTTGAGATTTGATAGCAGTCTATCTCGCGGTAACAAGATGCGGTGATGTCGTACGCTTGCGTGGCTTGGCAGATAGGAAGTCATGCGAGAGAACATGTATCAGGCCGTTCATGAATGAGCGGATTCCGTATTTTCCATTAGAGCCCAGCGTGTACAGGCTTTTCCCAGTACAGTTTACAGTATTCTGTACATTTTTCCTTTGGAAAATCACCTAGACAGTATACAAAGTATCTATTAATGTATTGTGCAATTTTCTGAATAATGTATGAATATAGTGGGATATATGAGTAATTTAACATTAAGTAAAGCTTTCTTAGTTTAAAAAAACTGTATGTTTGTATAAACTGTCAAATACAGATATTTATTTAAATATTGTTTGGTAATACTATGAATGTCACCTTTATTAGACGGTATAACCACATTCATAACATATTATAATGCATTCATAAGGCATTATAAACATGGATATAAATATTTAGAAAAATACATAACCCATTATAGCCATGTTTATTAAGCATTATGACCTGTGACCATAATACATTATAAGCTGTGCTTATAATATATATGCTAAAATAGTATATATCTATCATTAATAATCTAGTCCTACAATGAAAGTTGTTATAATACATTATATTTGACTATAAATAATATTATATTCAAGACAAGAATCATTTATCAGTGGTTAAAAATACATTTATAGGATTACTGAGGGTGTGTTTATAAGTTGGAAAAATTTTTTGTCATGATAAAGTCTGCAAGCAGGGACTGAGTTTCTTGCTATGGATGTATAACATGTTATAAACACAGCTATAAATGCATTATAAGTTCATGATGCATAATAAACATGGCTATAATGAGTTTTTATATTATATTTTTTATAAATATACATGTATAGCCATCTTTATAATGTCTTATGAATGCATTATAATGTGTTATGAGAATGTTTATAGAGTCTTATAAAGATGACATTCATAGAAAATGTTACCTTTTTTATTATTATTATTATTATCCACTAGTCTAACAATAAGGCTCTGGTCACTGAATGCAATTTGAGACCAAAATATTTGACCAAATATTTAACAACCAAAACAATTCAAAAATGTTTTTTCCTTGTGTTTGTCAGACTAAGTAAAAAGGCAGAATAATTTATGCTAAACAACGACTGTTTTTTTTTTTTTTTTAAGTTACAGGGCTCTGTCTTACTTCCTGTGTAAGGCACATCATTATGCGTTGTGTAAATAGGAAAGGTACTTCTAATTATATCTACACTGCTCTACCCTGGCATGTTGGTCCTGAAGTCAGGTATGTTCAGGTAAATTTCTGGCGTATTGCTATCTTGGCAGTGGAAAACACAGATGTACCACTGACTGACATGATCTTGGACAGAACAAACTACCAGATCATCATTGCAGTATTGGCCCATAGCTTGTGCCTGTTTCCAGCTATGCACAATTTTACATATTATGTGGGCAAATATTGTGCTTGTGTTGGTGTGTCTGATTGGACGTTAAACATGTTTAGTAATTTATATGTAAATTTAAAGTTTTGTAAATGTGTAATGGCTTTTTCTTTGTAAAGCAAGATGAAAAACATTTAGGCTATTTGTGCTAATTAGTTAACAGAGTGTTGATAAAATGTATAAAAAGAATTGTGTGCATTATTCAGCATTCAACCATCAGCCTTATTAATGTTGGTTCGTTTTTGAACAATATCTAGTAGAAAGCCTTTTTTGGACAGTAGAGACAGTAGAGTTACTCCACGCCCTAATTTCAGAAGAAAAAATTAATACATGTACAGGTGTCCCAACACTGTGGTCCATATAGTGTATATTAATTAATAAGTCTTTTTTGAAACTTGATTGAGACTTTCAACAGAACCAAATGTACTGAGTTATGACTATAATAATAATAATAATAATATAATAATCTACATTAGATATTTTCAGTAATAACTGTGATTTTTTAGCTCAGCAGATGGAAAGAAGGCAGGATTCCCCTCTCACACAGAACAGCAGAGCTTTCATCTTCAGCCAGAAGAAGAAATCGGGCCAAGCCAGCCTTCCCCTCACCCTGCTACACTGCTAACTCAGGTTCACATTTAAATTAGCATAGAATTACAAAGATCACAGTAATCATGCATGCGGCTAAGGATGTCCATTAGTGTAACATTATGCACTTAGGCCTGATAATGTCAGCTAGTTAAAACCTGTGTCGGAGCAGAATTTAAAAAATATGAATCTGAATCGTTTCATAAGTTTATGTTTCGCAAAATATTCGCCTTCATTACCACCCCGTCACAAGCGTCAGGAGACTGCGTGTTCAAAAACAAGCACGGTGTGAAACCACTGTACAACATAACCCGAGTGCAGCCAGATACAGAAAACTCTCTCTCTCCCTCTCTCTTTTTTTCTTGCTCTATCTCACTCTCTTCTGCTCTCTCCCACATGTTCACAAACACCTCTTCTGCAGACCCAATACCGAAAAAAGTTTGAAAAAATGTGTAAACAGTAAATAGCTAAAGTTTATATAGAAACAGAATGCAATGAGTTTGTTGTGGTGTTTTGGCTGTTTGAGAGACAATCTCGCATACAGCATTTGTGGAATGTGTAAAACTAAAACACTAAGTACAAACCTTAAACCCTTAGTAACTGGATACCCCTCTCTAGAGTGCATCTTTCAGGCCATACAGTACAGTACATACACTGTAAACCCATATGTTGTTTAAACTGAAATGATTTAAGTCTGTTTTATGTAAAATTTCAAACTGAGATCTTTGAGTTGAACCAACTTATAATAACTGGCTTTAGTCTGTTGCCATTGGCAGCTTCTTTTCCATTGGCTTCTGTCTCAATCTATTTGCATACTGGGTTTGTCCAACAGTTTTTGACCCTCACCATCAGTGTGTAGTGATTCCCCCCAGGCTACCTTACAAATAAATTAAGTTCCCCTTTAGTTGTAATAACTTGATGTTTTAATTTATGCTAAATGTTTTAAGTAAATTCAACTTATCCGGTTCCAGTTTTTACCACAGAAACACAGCAAAGCTAACAAACACCACTGTCCATGCAAACCATGCAAAGCTGTAGACCAAAATTAACACACAACCAGTAGTTCAGTAACAGCTACAAAAGATAAAAAAGATGCGTTTAGAATAACAGAAAAAGGCACTCATTAACAATGTTTTAGTTCATTGCCCCTTACTTTTATATTTGCTGTTTCAGAGTCAATTTCATAAGCAGTGTTTGTAGAATGTGTAAACCTAACGCACCTAGTAACGACCTTTAACCCCTAGTAACCGAATACCCCCCTCCAGAGTGCGTCCTTTAGGCCATACTGTGAATACCACAGCAGCCCAGCAGAACTTTCAAAAGCTGCAGACCACATTTAACCACAACCAGCAGTTCAGTAGCAGATGAATCTGAATCTGAATCTGAATCTGAAGTTTATGTATCGCAAAATATTTGCCTTCATTACCACCCCGTCACAAGCGTCAGGAGACTGCGTGTTCAAAAACAAGCACGGTGTGAAATCACAGTACAACATAACCCGAGTGCAGCCAGATACACAAAACTCTCTCTCTCTTTTTTTTTTCTCTCTTTCTTGCTCTGTCTCACTCCCCGCTGCTCTTTCTCACACATTCTCAAACACCTCTTTTACAGCATCAATTATAAAAAAAGTTGAGTATGAGAATGAGTAAACTGTAAATAAATTGAAATAGAAACAGGATGCAATTTTTAGTCACAGTAGAACACAAATTAGATACAAATGGAAAGATCAATCGGCTGGGTATCGGTATCGACAGACACATATTAGGCTCTCATTAAAAGACAATTTTTCACTTCACTGTCCCTCACTTGTTTTGTTGTTGTTTTTTGGCTATTTGGATGTCAATCTCACATACAATAATTGTAGAATATGTAAAACTAACACAACCTGAGTTAAGGATACCCCCTCTAGAATGCATCTTGCAGACCACAGAGCTAACAAACACCACTGACCGTACAAACCAGCAAAAGCTGCAGACTACATTTAACCACAACCAACAGTTTATTAGCATCTGCAAAAGATAAAGGAATCGTTTTTTGAATAATAGATTGTGTTTAACGCTAGATAGGCTTTTTTTATTTTATTTTATTTTGTTTTGCTTTAAACTATCGCAACATTGTGATGTATTAAATTGTAACCCCTGTATTGTGATACGTACTGTATTGGCAAGTTCTTGCTGATACACAACACAATCGCACACAAACACACACACACACACACACACACACACTCACACACACAGACACACATGCATTTACAGTCCCAGTCCTTATCTTACAGGTGCTACGCTCTCTTTAGTCCCTGACCCTGCGCATATTTATCGCGGGTGCTGCCGGTGTGCGAGTGGACACAGTGAAATTATTTACCCGCCGTTTCTGCTGACAGTGGAGCTGCTGCAAAGCAGGCAATTTATTCTGAGACATAGCCACTGGGACTAGCGTGCTCTTTTAAAATGCTCCTGCAAAATGGGTTTACTAGCCAACAAGTCCAGGACAATGTGCGCACACACACACACATATATATATATATATATATATATATATATATATATATATATATATGTGCACACACCTACACGCACAGAGGTGTGCTAAAAATGTTCACGCAGCACAAAGCAAGTTTTCACCTTGACACCTACTCCACTTACTACTGCCTTCGCTCCATTCCCTGCGATCAATAATTTAGCGTAATGCTGTGGCCTGCATTCACACGCTGTTCGCCCTTCCAGTAACCATATCGTCCAGCCACACTGTAGCAGATACAGTGATCTCAGCATGACGCGCTGCTGCGCTCAGCACTCTGCCCAACCTTATATACAACTCTACACATCTCATTCAGCAGTGCAGAGATTGGTTAGTGAGAGGTATTTGTTTATAGATTGTAAATTAAGCTGCATTAATGTATAGCATATGAAAAAAAAAAAAACTATTGAAACACCAGTTTCTTCATTGTTTCTTCTGAAATCAAAGGTATAAAAAGAGTTTATCCTGCTTTTGTTGGAGTAACTGTCACCACCCCACCCCAACTCACCCCCAACTCCTCAACTATTGGATGGAGCTCCATCATTTTTGACTTCATCATTTGTTAAACAAACCAAAATACTCTGTGAAGCATTTAGGTGGCCAGGAGAGCCAGTTTCATCATAATGTGTTTGATGGTCTTTGTGACTGCATGGAAAATCCTTTAAAGTTTTTTAAATTTTTCAGATAGACTGACCTTCATTTTTTTATTATTTTTTTTCTTCTTCTTTGCTTAGTTGAGTAGTTATAACACAGGATCAGAACATGACTCAAATATTCACTATTCACTGTATACCTGTAACTCTACCTCTTCACAACTTTACAACTGATGCTCTTAAACACATTAAGAGGCAAGAAATTCAAGTAATTAACTCGTGATAAGTTCAGCACAGCTGTTAACTGAAAGCCTTTCCAGATAATTCCACCTCATAAAGCTGATGGAAAACATGAAGATATGTTTTTCTTCATAGCTTGAAGGACTTTTCAACAAACAACAATGATGATGTGCTACATGAAATATAACAGATATCAGACTTTAAGACAGGGCATCGCTATTGTTGAAATTCCATTGGTGTTTTTATGCAGGTAATGGTGGATTGGTTCTTTTAGCTCATCAGACTTTGTATCTCTTTAAAATCATATCAAGATTAAAATGTAAAGATGCCAAATGTTAACCTTGACTCAAACCTGCCATTCAGCCATTCAAATGAACTTATCCTATCCAACAGAGACAACTCTTGGTTTTCCTTTCCTGGGGCCGTCCTGATGAGTGCCAGTTTCATCATATCATTTTTAATGGTCTTAGTCACCGCACTTGAGGATACTTTTAAAGTTCTTGAAATGTTTCAGATTTACTCACCTTTGTATTGATTGACCTTAGAATCAGATCAGCTTGCTATTGATCTTTCCACTCTACTGTATGAGAGTGAGGCTGTTGAGATGCCAAATCTTTGCGTCAACTCAAACCTGGATTCAGTCGTTCAGCAGGCGGCTGTGAGGTGTATTATTATTGGTATTATTATTGTTTGTCAAGATAATGAATTCCGCGTCTGACGTGAAACAATGCTGAACTCACTCCCAATCGCATCACTCAGAATTTGATCATTTCATTAGTTTAACACATTTAATGGATTTTCATATTTCAGTCCTCTCTGAATCAAATTCCCGCTCTGCGTCGGAGGCTCGGGCTGCAGAGTCTTCCACAGAAGGATTTTGTGACATTAGCCGCCTGCCGAGGAAGCCCTCAGTAGATGGCGGGCGGTTCAATGGCAGAGGAGCAAGGGTGCGATCGAAGCCGCCCCGCGTTTATCTGCCATTGACAGCTGTGCTGAGTTAATGAAGGTTTGTAATTAACATGGATTTCCGCTAATGTTTGAGGCTTTTGTATTCTAAATGGAAAGTATTAATCCCATTAGTTTTAAAGTATGAGGAGCCGACCCCGTCAGAATCCCAGAGCGTCACCCTCTGAAACTCCGACAGTTGTCGTAATTGCGTAGAGGAGGAGGAAAATACTGTTTTGCAAACAAATGTTCATTAACTTGTTTAAATATATATATACAGTCAAAATTAGGACAAAATGTTCAAACATCTGTTCATTAAAACTCAAAAATATTGAGAGATAGCAGTAATATAAGTAATCTAATAAAACTCATCATTTGTGAAGGAAAGTATTGTGTGGAAAGTAAGAACATCCACACAGATGGTCTAAGCTGGTCTTTGATGGTCAAAGTGATTAAAAAGCTGCTTGTCCAGATAAAAACATGCCTTCACAAAACACCATAAATTAGTGGTGTCAAACGGTTTAAAATGTAATAAAATTAATCACAAATAAATCCTGTGATTAATCACAAATAATCTTCCTTTAAGCTAACCTTTTGATAATCTGTATTTAAATATAAAAAAAATATATTCTGCGACTAAATCATGGGTAATATATATATATATATATATATATATATATATATATATATATATATATATATATATATATATATTATTTTTTTTTTTTTTTAATGCTGGCATTTAACAGCTAAATAAAACTGCTAATGCATCTTCAGGCTCTGTCAGCTTTGTCACATGATTAATTCATTTACATTTTAGTCCCCAAATTAACTAAATGCCTTAAATTGTTAATATGTTCACAGGCCTACTTAACCCTTGTGTGGTGTTCGGGTCTGTGGGACCCGTTTTCATTTTTCATCAAATGATACTAAAAAAACAGTTTTTCTAACTCAAACTCATTGGCATTGGCTCATTTTTTGTGAAAAACATATATCAAAACACATTTTTGATAAACACACACTGTACACCCCCCCCCCATTTATATTACATACAGTATGTTTGGCCAAGGGCTAATAAACATTGCTTCATTTGTAAATTTGAAACTAAACAAATGTTCTACTCATATCTTGAGTTTAATTCATTTTCTTTTACATTTTATTAAAAAAACTAATTAAAAAATGAGTAGTACATTTTTTTAAGAAATGTAACATAAGAAAGGTAAAGGGCAAATATTAACCATGTAAGCTGTTTACAGCTGTAAGGGTTAAAGTGTTTCAGGTGTTGTTTTGTGCTATTTTTTCTGCAAATACATCTTAAGATGTGCAACAATACAGCGCTTCTTCTGCGTTCTTTTCAATGTAATATGTGCAGCATGTGGTTTTGCAAAGACTTGTTAAACAATGCATGAAAAATGGACATCTCTGTAAAAGATGTGGTATTGAATGATCTCAGTGCACTTTTCTGCATTAATGCTGCATCACAGAATTGTACTGTCACACCCCCCCATAACATGATAGACCCTGGCTTTTAGACTTTTTGGTCCATTTGGTCCATAAAATAATGCAGCGCTTGCGTTCCAGCATCTGGCATTATCCAACATTGCTAATGCTGCATTAGCATGTTGGTGACTGGGTTCATCCAACATCGCTAACATGGCATGAGCATGCCGGCAAACAGGTTCACCTGTTGTCATTAATGTGGCACTATTGTGTCGGCGACCAGGTTTACCTATTGTTTTCTAATGTGATGTTAGCATGCTGGCTATAGGGCTTATGGTACCTAACTTCGCTTGAACTAATAATCAGCAGATTCCTCAGTCTTTACGCTCTCCTGCTGAAAGGTTCTGCTGCCCAAGTAGGTCCAACCCATGCTGTGTAAGCGTTCAATGCCTTTTAAGCGTGTGGAAAAGCCATAAAAACACTTGCCTTCCATGCTCAGAGCCGTACAACTCTGCACTGAAAAGCAGCCACTGTTTTTTTCTATTTGCATTTTTTCATACAGGTCTATAAAGTATGCTTCAGAGTGCTGCCATATAATACACATTTTTGGAGGCTGGCTGTTTAAGAACGTCGTTTAGAAGCAGACTACTGGACAATTCTTTAACGATCCAGATGTGTTTCGGATATGGCATCACTTCAGGGAGTGCATTTTGGCACCTTTATGTTTAAGAGTGCAGCGGGCACCCCGAGTGTTTCCCTAACACGTTCCTGCCTGAGTGGGTCGTTAAATTCAGGCCCTCGCAGCGAATGGCCTGGAATATATTTTTGGTGGCTCTGAGGAGATGTTTAAAGTGACACTTCCTTCGTCAGAAAGGCCGATTTGCATATTCCTTATACCCAGCGGTCCCCGCCATGTGTCCTTCTTTCTGTCTCGGCGTCCTTGTCTCTCTCTTTCTCTTCTCCCTTTCCTAGTCTCTCTCTCTATATTTTCTCTCTCTCTCTCTGTCTCTCTCTCTCTCTCTCTCTCTCTCACAATTTCTCTCTCTTATCCCCTTCTCTTATTCCTGTCTCTTTCTCCTTTCCCCCCTCTCTTTTTCTCTCTCCTCTCTCCTGTTCCTCTTTCCCCCTTTTTCACAGTCTCTCTCTCTCTCTCTCTCTCTCTCTCTCTCTTTCCCTTTCTTAGTCTCTCTTCCTCTCTCTTTTCTCTCCCCCCCTCTTTCCCCTCTCTCTCACAGTCTTTCTCTCTCCCTCTTTTATCTCTCACCCTTTCTCTCTCTCTCTCTTTCCTCCTCTTTCACAGTCTCCCTCTTTTAGTCTCTTCTTAGTCTCTCTCTCTCTCGCCCCTATTTAACCCCCCCTCTTTCTCTCTCTCTCTCTCTCTCTCTCTCTCTCTCAGTCACGGCTTGGTGAATTCCCGCCTGCCAGTTCTCATCATCTCCTCCTGGGTGAGAAGTGAGGAAGCTTAGAGCTGTAAATATGTAAGCCAAACAACATAAGACAAATTAATAGGGCGGAAATGAGACTGACGTCTCGCTTTCATCCCGACTGTTTGGATTCGGCTGAAATTGAATTTTAATAAAATGATTACTTTGTAAATATTCATCCTCACACCTCCACCGATCCCAGCTCACAGAGAAAAGAGGAGAAACAATGAATATGTGGAGGGAAATCATGATCGGTCACCTCTGAGGGGAATTTACAAGTTTTTCTCATTCAAACTCCTGGAAGAGCTGAGTGTGTGAGCTGATCCTTTGAACTTACAGTTACTATCAGTAATGATACAAGTATAAAGTTTAATGTCATAAAAACTTTTACTTTTAGTTACCTTTTGTTCTTTAAAACCAGCAGTGAAAGTTCAGACTCAAGCAATACACAACTATATTGGTATTTAGATGTATATTCTTTTTTTTTTCCATATGAAAAAAATTGGAACCATGTAGTGCACCATGGCAATTTCATAGCAACACCTTAGCAACAGCCCCTTTTCTTATCATCCATAAAATAACACCTTAGCAACCATAGCAGCACGAAGCAACAGCTTAGCGACTGTCTAGGTGCATCTTAAAAGATGCTTAGCAAAACCTGAGCAACCAACCTAATGCCAAATTAGATTTGTTGTGTAACTTACAATATAATAAAACTAAATAAATGCGTTCAACTACTTTATGTTGCACCCATTGCTGACACAGATGTGCAAGTGCAAATTGTCTTTAAGCAGATGAACACAAAACCATTGCCACCATTGCCTAATGGCAGGTGTGACCTAAAGGCCTATAAACCCCCCGGTATTGAGCGGTGGAGCAGTGGAACTGTGTTCTCTGCAGTTGTAGTATGTCTATGCAGTTGTAGTCACAGATTAGCAGACCTGGAAGAATTGAGGAATCTAGTCTGAAAAGGAAGAAGAAGACTTTAAAGAACTCTCGAATATGAGCACCGAGTGGTCCAACAGGAGATTAGAAGATCGCTGGTTTGAATCCCAGTCATGCAGCTAGCACAATTGGCCTTGCTCTCTCTGGGTGGATAGATGGTGCTCTTAAAACTTTTCCCGCTCCTAGGGTAATGTCAGTCAGCAAAAGACGTCTGTGAGCTGATGTATCGGAACCGAGACGCTGCGCTTTCCTCCGAATTCTCTGGTTACAGGGCAATGCTACATCAGCAGCAGTTCAAAAACATACTGTGGCTCATTTTAGATATGTGTTGAAGGAGGCATGTGCTAGTCTTCACCCTTCTTGTGTTGTGCCATCACTTGAATCACTAAAACTGGGAGAAATTTAGAAATAAAATGATAAAAAAAAAAAAAAATCTAGAATATAAAAGCTTCCCTCCAACTGTAAATGGAGTGTCTGAAGCTCAGACTATAGCCCGGGCTGTGTTCAGAGCTGGGGAGTGTGTTAAAAAGCAGGAATGGATTGATGTGTGAAGTTGAGAGTGAGAGTAGCGAGGCTGTAGAAGGCAGATCCTGGTCCGTATGGAGTGGAGCGCTAAGGCCGCTGCATTATGCATGGTCAGCCTCCGTGCTGCTTCTTTTATTTAAACTCCTCTCTCTCTCTCTGCGATCCAGTTTCTCAGGACTTCAGACGAGCGCTGGCACGAGCTGCCTTTGTTTGAAACTAATTCATTATATCCGTGCGGAGCGAAGCAGCTCTCTGGAACAAGTCCTCCAAACGCCGTGTGAGAGAGGCTGATAAGATAAAAGTCAGACTTTCAACTTATCTTTTATTATATTCAATTTCCACTTTCTGTCCTCCCTCACCGAGAAGAGTGCGCTGTTATTGTGACTGTAGAATGGCTCTTGTTTGTTTTAGAGATAGTAAAATAAAAGAGACAGCCTATTTAACACTCTGTTATAAATGTTTGGACATATTTATACACTGAGTGGATAATGCACAAACGTTTGTAGACACCAGGGCTGCTGCTTAAATCACAGGTAATGTGTTAAGTATTATAATAATTAAAAAAAAATGAAAAAGAAGCACTAGTTATAATCAGATCCATCATATGTTACTTTATATACACCCTAAAACTACAAACTTAAATGTATTTTATTGAGATTTTAAGTGATAGACCAACACAAAATAGCACATAATTGAAAACTGGTACGAAAATTAAAGGTTTTCAAATTTGTATCAAATAAAAATCTAAAAAAAGTGTGGTGTGCAAAAGTATTCAGCCCCAATCAATATTTAGTAGAGCTACCCTTCATTGCAATTACAGCTGCAAGTCTTTTGAGGTATATTCTGTAGATCTACCAGCTTTGCACATCTCGAGACTGAGATTTTTGCACATTCTTCTTAGCAAAACAGCTCAAGCTCAGCCAGGTTTCCAGCTGACCAGCTTCTCTGTCCCTGCTGAAGAAAAGCATCCCCACAGCATGATGCTGACACCACCATGTTTCACAGTGGGAATGTTGAGTTCAGGGTAATGAGCAGTGTTACTTTTTCGACACACATAGTGCTTTGCACTTAGGCCAAAGAGTTCAACTTTGGTTCTCATCTGACCACAGCTTCTTTTTCCATATGTTCCATATGCTGTGTCTCCTATATGACAAATATATGCAAACAGCACTTCTTATGTCTTTCTTTCAAAAAGAGTAAGTTTGCAGTTGTAGGATATTTTTGTTTCAGTTTTTGGATGATGGATTGAACAGTGGTCTTTCAGATGCTCAATGCTTGGGATACATATTTTTATAACCTAACCCTGCTTTAAACTTCTCCACAACTTTATCTCTGACTTGTCTGGTGAGGTCCTTGAAGCTGTTTGTTTACTAGTGTTCTCTAACAAACCACTCAGAAATTTACAGAGCAGGTGTTGATATTTATACTGAGACTAAATCACACACAGCTGCACTCTATTAACTAATTAAGTGACATCTGAAGGCAGTTGACTGCACTGGATTTTATTTAGAGGTTTTAGAGAAAAGTGAGCTGAATACTTTTGCATGTTACACTTTTCAGATTTTTATTTGAAAAAAAATAAAAACATCTATCATTTTCATTCCACTTCACAATGGTGTGATACTTTATATCGGTCTATGACTTAAAATCTCAAAAAAATATATTTAAATTTGTGGTTGTAATGTAATAAAATGTGAAAAACAAGTATGAGTACACACCATAATTACACAGTTATACTTAATATAAATATATTAATATTTGTTTTACATGAAAAGTATCAATGCATGTTGTTTAACTTTTCTAACCTCAATCACTAGTGAAAATGTGAAAATTATTATTATTTTTTTTATTATTATTTGGGCAAAAACCCATACTTTCCACTGCTGGTATATATATATATATATATATATATATATATATATATATATATATATATATATATATATATATATAATTAATTAGGTAATGACTGAAGATGTGTATCTATGCTAATCCTCATTGATAGATCTCTATCTATTCATTACCATTTTTAAAAGAAGTTATTGACAGTCTTATCTAGAAATCAATTCCTTAAATGAAAGTTCTTGCCACACTGATTACCACCGCATAATTACATCAATTATTATCAAAATACACGATAATTACATAAAAATGACATTGTTAAACTCATTTTCTTATAGATTGAAGCTCTGAATTTAATAGACAGATATTGATTTAAATATCTTTTTTTGGGGGGGTGGCTTATTGAGTCATGCTGCATTCTCTGGTATTTATGAAAAGCAATGTTGAAGAACTCTGAAAGCAATATTAGCTGCAGCTTAGTTCAGAGCGTTTGGGTAACATGGGACACGGAAGCTTATTACTTTGAACTTTATTGCTAATGAGAAATGTTAATTACATGATATTAATAATTGGTTATTGCTTATGAATTTAAAATAACATAATCTGTCTGCAGGCAACTGGTAAGAGGAGAAAACAAATACAGTATATTTTCAAAAGTATTGAAAAAAACTGCTCTTTCATCATTTCATTTATTTATTTTCCAAATCAAGGATATTTACCAAAAAAGATCATGGTATGGTATTTGTCACAGAGCGTTTAAAAGATATGAAAGATTTATTATCTCTCACCTTTCAACTCATGAAGAGGCTAAGAAACATACACTGAACATCCTGAGAGCATCATATCCCAGTACAGTGAATGTGTAATGAAATTGCTGTTGTTAATCATGTTACCTCAGGAATTTAACCTCACTGAATTTATCTGATTCAATTTTGAGTTTGGTGTCAATATTCAGAAATGTGTCTGGGCTCTTTTGGGTGTAAAAACTATTTAATGAGAAGCAGAGAATGGCCTTTCGTTTTCTGAACACATACTTTTGGTCACTATTCCAGAAAGACTATGCTTGTCCATATTCTGCTGCCATTTCCAGAGCTTTCCTTGAATCAGGGGGATTCAAAAGAGTTTGTCCTGATTTTGTAGGAGTTACTGGACACTATCTTACACCCTGCACATGGCTCACCTTAATGCTCATTGCTATCTTACATCCCGTCAACAATCTGTTTTCACACCTTGCACCTGCACCAGTAAAAAAGTGACAGAGTTTAAGAATATGTCTATGTAAACGAATGTGGTGGTCTGGAAGTAAGGTGTGGTAAATTCTGGTGTGTTGCTATCTTTCTGGCGGAAAACACAGGTGCGCCACTGACTGATCAAAACAGTCACCTGTCCAGACAGGTGTACACCCCCACTCATTACACACACACACACACACACACACACACACACACACACACACACACACACAAGGACGCACCTCAGTGGGCATACCCAACTTTTACATCAACAATAATCAATAAACCTTCTCATACATCTTTACAGTTTTCTCTGCTGAGAAGCGCAAAATTACTTCCCTGTTAACTTAGCAATGAGCCAAAGTCAGAGCACACCTGGCTCTTAAAAGGAATAAAAATACTGTGATTGGTTTATTTGATGTTCTATGTGCTAAACACAACCATGATTGATTAAGAGAATTAGAACATGTCTTTTGCATGTTTTGAATGCTTTTTTGTGTCCTCATGATAACAAACATACACTGAATAGCACCTACTTCCACTGAAGATACCTCTACTTGTTCAGCCTACCTTTTTATAGCCTTTCTAAAGGTGTAGTTGATTAATTCATGTTAGTTTATTGTGAAAATCTGTTCAGTTTTTAGTTTTTTTTTTTCTTTGTTTCATTTCCTTTTGTCCTGATGAAAGTGATGTAAGCTGTATTTTTCTGTATCTATAGAGTAATGACTTTACTTGACTGACACTTTTTATAATCCTTTGTTTTGCAGAATTATGCTGCTCCGCAACAACACGCTGCGTATCATCAACTCCAGCCGCGCTGACGAGGGGAGCTATGTGTGCCAGGCTGACAACCAGTTTGGCTCAGCCGAGATGACCACCACCCTGCTCGTCAAAGGTAAAGCGCCTCTGCCAGTATAATATGTATCTCAATTGTGCAAAAATACAATACAGGCTATAGGGAGGGATAATAAAGAACAGCATCATCTCTTTGCTGTCCATCACAGTGTGTTAGATTAGATATATAAATAGTGTCAACCGAAGAAAGTGTTGGATGGACCAGGACCAGTAAAAGACGTTTTGCCACCTCAAGACTTTTCCTTAAAACTTTTAATTAATACTATAACATGACCGAAGACATCAACAGACCTCTCCCTGATAATGATAATATGTGGGATGCTTTTGGATGCACTCAACACTCTACCTGTACCACAAAATCTGCAGGAACTGGATGAAAATATTGGAGCTGAATAGGGTGCATTATTACAGGACTCCATGAGGAACTCCATGCTGAGACAGCAAGCTGGCATGATGCGTAACACATGCATTAGACACTACTTAAAAGCCTAAAAAAGATCTACCCTAGAGAAGAGCTCTTAGAGGCTACGTTTGGGAAGTTTACCTCTTAGTGAGAGGTCGTAGAGAGCAAGACACGCCTCTACTATGCACTCAAAGACATTTGCCAAGTTGACAGACTGAAGAGGGGATACATTATTGGACTAAGAGAAGCCGGATGGTCTGTCTACCTGCCACTATTGCCTTCGTTTAAAAAAAAACAAAAAACAGCTTGTCTTTGGGATCCCAAATGATAGTGTAGGCCTCATGGTAAGCACTTCAGTTCTGCCTATGTTGGGTGTAACACACTGCCTCAACTACTGGTGTGATGATCTGGGGAGCCATCACATATGACAGTCGGTCACTCCTAGTAGTGAAATGAGGGACACTAACACACTAGTTCATCAATATGTGTAGGACATGTGTTGTCTCCCATGAAAAGGCTTCAAGTTGGGATTTTTCAGCAGGATAATGCTCCCCCACATACAGCAAAAGTTTCCCGGGAAAGGTTTACTCTATCTGTCTGGTTGCCAGATTTATTTTGGGACAGCATCTTCAGCAACCAGGATCTACAGGCCCAGCTACAACATCTGTGGGTAAATATGCTGCAGAATGTCATACAAAACGCTTATGCCTCTATGCCCAACCATCTCAATCTTAACGATTGTGTACATACCATCCCTATGTGACAAAAGCTTGCATCTATGCATCTATGAAATGACAGTTGTTCAAAAGATGGAAAATACCTTACATTTTCAATGTCCATGTAAAAACATTTTATTCAAAGTCATTCTGAAGCCACACTTGGAAAACAGAGGGTACTACCTTAAAGCAGCAATTATACAATACATTTCCAGCGGGTGCGGGTTTTATACACTTGTATGGTACTTTGTCAAGCGGCCATGAATCGCCCTGCAGCCCGAGGCTGTACACAGCATGATGCTCTCCTTTCTTGAGAGAGTGATCACATACTGCTTCAGTCGACGACTGACAACATAACAGTCTCCCTAATGGCGACTCTGCCCCGGGTCCCGTTATTAATGCAGCACCTCGGGATATATACCGTATTTTCCTCTCTGTTGTCCTGAGCTTCTTCTGAACATGCCTGGCTGTGAATTCATGTATGTAATGGGATGTGAATATCGACATTTTGTATGATCTGGGCCATGCACCCTGCTGTTAGCATCTGAAATCGGAATGTTAACAAAGTTATTATAGTATGTTAGTAAATCAGGAGACCTGTTCCTGTTCACTGTCGGCAGGATTGAACTCACGGGGTGTCTACACACTGGGTAAAGCATTAAATTACAAAAGATAAGAGATACGATTTATTTATTTTAGCTCTCTGGTGATATTGTTATTATTAAACATTATCTTTATACTCCATCAATTTTCACCCAATTGTCTCATGCCATTTTCCAAGCATTAGCTTGAACTCCCCTATCGCTAAGTGCTACCAGGGCTGTGAGGATAAATGCTAGCATGTGCTTTAGACTTGGAGATGTTTGCTTCAAGTCTATTGCTAACCGTAAAGTATGTTGCATCACCTTATAGACACCAACATAGGCTAGCATTTTGCTAAATGATGGGGAAGAGGGATTAGACCAATAGAGGTCTAATCAAGTCATAACTAGGTATTAAACCACTCAAGCCACTCAAGAACCCAATAAGAAAATGGATTCCCATAATTATAAAGAAATGCTTTTCATATGATCTGTATCATACCCACCCATAAAAAGGGATCCCAATTGTACTGTTAATGCCTGTTCACAGAGGTCTGAAGCATCAATGGGAAAAATAAGGGAATCACCCTAAGATTAACCAATGCTTAGACAGTTGGGCCACTCGAGAACCCAAGGAAAAACAATTATACGTTCTGTCTGCCACACCTGTATGTAACACACAGAGAAATCTTGGGCAGCTATGCTGTCTTGGAAGTCCAGCCAAGGATTGCAGTGGTATCATTGGATATTGAAACTTCGATTAGTTCCAAGGCTTTAGTTGCCCTTCGAGGAAACCCAAAGATAAAAACATCTGTATAAATACATCTGTATGACACACACATAGAAAGAATTCCATATTTCCGATGGTTGTGCAATCACTGGAGATTTAACCCGAGATGATGGCAAGGCCACCGCTTAGACAGTTGTGCCACTCCGGAACCCCAAAAACAAAAGATTCTCAACATAATCCAAAAGTTTCATATATAATCCAAATATTCCATATCTACCAAGAATGAGAGAACACAGTAATACCAGGGTTTAAACATGGTCTTGCCCTAAGATTGGGCCAGTACCTGGGGCAGTTGCTCCACCCTGGAACCCAAAGAAAACTCAAGAACCAAAGGACCCAGTTAGCCCAGCTATATAGATTCAGTTGGGACTGAACCGGCAGTGATGCCAAGGCCGTCACTCAGACAGTTACCCCACTCAGGAGCTCAAAGACCAATGACAGATTAATTTAGTCTTAATTTAAAGAAACAAAAATCTTGGTCTGTTATATTTGTATCAAACTCATTCAGAAAGAGCTTTCTTGGACTTTTGGCCACAGATAGTTGTGGCATTACCAGGATTCAAACACGGGCTTGCCCTGAGATTGGGTCAGTACCTGGGACCCAGTTATACAGTTATACAGATTCAGTGGGGACTAAACCTGCAGTGATACCAAGGCCACCACTCAGTTGCACCACTCAGTAACTCAAGAAAAACTTGATCTACCACATCCACCCACCAAGAAGAAGTAAGCCCATCATACTCTCTTGAACTTCAGGCTTCATACAGCTGTTACATATCCAGGGCTCTCTGAGATTGCCATAAGAGAGGGCCAGTTCTTGGACAGTTGCTTGACTCAGAAGCTCAAGAATTGAGTTTTTGACCTAATATCTGTTTTCTGTACGAAAAGGCCTCTGTTCAGAATGATAGAATCTGTGCGAGTTTTTCCCCATCGCTCACTATAATAGCAGCATCCTTCACTTTCACTGGAATACACAGAGCAGAGTGAGTTATTACAGCTGCAGCACTCCTCACACTCTGAGCACTCTTCTCGTCTCCAGTCTCTCAGTGTGTGTTAAGCCCTGTTGTGGGATGACAGTGTGACAGCCTTGTCCTTGCAGAGGCCATGAAGGTGGAGCTGAGCCCGAAGCGCGTGGAGGTGACGGTGGGGGAGAGCGTGGTGCTCAGCTGCAAGGCCACACACGACCCCTCGCTCGACGTCAACTTCCTCTGGCTGCTCAATAACCAGCCTCTCAACGCTCAGCAAGGCGGAGGCCACTTCGAGTACATCCGAACAGTAAGTGCTGCTCTCTGATATGGGTTTTCTTCAGCTGAAAATTCTCACAAAATATTCGCTCGACTGGACATTCCGCTGTTTTCTGTGCTCCTGTGGATTTATTGATCTCTGTGAGGGGAAATGTTTCTGAGCTGTGTGGCATTGAACTAGTGTTATTCTGGCCAGTTACCTCATCAAAAATGATATACTAATGTATGATTTAAGATATATAACAATAATATGGTTGGTTGGTTGGTTTGTTGATTGGTAGATGAGAAGGTAGGTAGATAGGTGGGTAAGTAAGTGGGTTTGTGGGTTAATTGGTTTGTTGGTAGAGTAGGTGGGTTGGTTGATCGACTGCGTAGGTAGGTAAGGGGGTAGATAGGATGGTTGTTAGTTACGTATTCTGGTTGGTTGAATGACATTTAGATTTAGGTTGGTTGGTTGGTAGACAGTAAAGTTTGTAGATAGGTAGATAGGCATGAGTGTTGGTAGGTAGGTAGATGAATAATTTGGCTGGCTGGTAGGTCAGTTGGCTGGAAGGTAGGTAGGTAGGTAGGTAGGTAGATAGGCATGTTGGTACGTGGGTTGGTTTGTTGGTAGGTAGATTGGTAGTAGATAGTAGAGTTGTAGTTCATAGGTAGGTAGGTTGGATGAAAGTAGATAGGTTGGCAGGGTGGTTGGTTAGTTTGTAGGTAGAAAGGTATGTTGGTTGGTTTTATTGTAGGTAGGTAGGAAGTTAGATAAATAGGTTGGTTGGTGAGTCAGTCAGTTCTGTCGATAGGTTGTTTTGTTGGTTGGTAGTTGGTAAGCAGGTTGGTTGGTTGGTTGGTTGGTAGGCAGATTGGTTGGTTGGTTGGTCGATATGCAGTTTGGTTGGTTCGTGGTTAGGTAGGTAGATGGGTAGGTAAATAGGTAGGCAGACAGGTAGACAGGTTTGTTGGTTGGTAGGTAAATAGGTTTGTTAGTTGGTTGGTGGGAAGGTAAGTTGGTTATTATAATAGCTTTTATTGTATTAGGAACCATAGGGCAGGTGTTTCAAATTACTGACCAAATAGTGTGTGTATATATGTAGATAGAATTATATGTCCAAATGTTTATCCACATTCATGGATTATGACATAACAGACTGATATGTTTTTCCTCTCAACTTACTTTATTTTATAGTGTGTCATTTTGATTAGGATCCACTCTGACTGGTCTGTACCTCCTTGGTGATTAGTTTTTCCGGTTATTTTAAAATGCTGCATAATAATACACACTTCAAACATGTGACCTTTGCTTGTTTTGTAAAATATTCATACTTGAAATAACCCTTGCACAGTGTTATCTATACACTTACCCTTTTATGAACTCCACCAGAATAGAGCACAAAATGTTAAACACAGTCATGCCTCTGTAGCTGATTATAATGGCTATATGGGACATAGTGTATTCTCCACTGTGGTGTAGAAGCTGTTTAGTTATGTAAGAAGGGGGGGGGGGGGGGGGTTGGGGGTTCTGGTGCTCCAGAAATAATTGTGATAAACCGTAGTATTCAGACTATGTTATGTTATTGATATAATGATGATACTATAAAATAATAATAAAGTTACACCCGTTATTATAGAGCAGTGAGCTCTTCAACGAACTTGGCATACTAGCTGATGCATGTTGATGTTGGTTGGTTGTGTTTGCAGGTTGATGGATTGGTATGTAAGTTGCTTGGTAGGAAGGTAGGCATGTTGGTTGGTTGGTATGTAGGTTGGTAGGTCAGTAGGTAAGTTGATTGGTTGGTAGGCAGGTTGGTTTGTAGGTAGGTTGGTAGGTGGTTTGGGTGGTTGATTGGATGGTAAACAGGTTGGTTTGTTGGTCAGCAGTTTGGTAGGTAGGTAGGCAGCTTGGTTCGTGAGTAGGAAGGTATATTGGTTGGTTGGTAAGTTGGATGTTAAGTAGATAAGTAGGTTGGTTGGTAGGAAGGTACGTAGATTTGTTGGTTGTAGGTAGGCAGGCTGGTTCGTGAGTAGGTAGGTAGGTATATTGGTTGGTTGGTAAGTTGGATGTTAGGTAGATAAGTAGGCTGGTTGGTAGGAAGGTAGGTAGATTTGTTGGTTGTGGGTAGGTAGGTAGGTAGGTAGGTTGGTTGCTTGCTTGGTGGGTAGGTAGATTTGTTGGTTGTAGGTAGGTAGGTAGGTAGGTTGGTTGGTGGGTAGGTAGGTACAATGGTTGCTCAGTAAGTTGGATGTTAGGTAGATAAGTAGGTTGGCTGGTAAGAAGGAAGGTAGATTTGTTGGTTGTAGGTAGGTTGGTAGGTAGGTAGGTAGGTTGGTTGGTGGGAATAGTTAGTAGGTAGATGTAAGGCATATTTGTACATTTAGTGAAAAATGTAATGTTTTTAAAATACCCTAAATAGATAAAATATTAAAAAATAAATACATAAATAAATAAAAGCATTGGCATACCAGCTTATTCATGTTAATCTACATAAGTTTGTACAATATTTAAGTTGCCACTTTATAAATCAGTAACATAATTATCATGGCAGACTTATTATATAGTACTATTATACTTTAGGCTATCTGTATCTAAATAAAATGACTTTAGATTTAAATCGGGGCATGTTGTATGACATAAAGTCACACATATTGGTTGTAGTAAATGTAACCAATGTTGGCTCTTTCTATGATGTAGAACCTGTTTGATTATGAAATAGTGCACTATATAAATCGACTGGACAATAAATCAGTTTAGGTTTGCAGAGACAGGCATCAGTTGTTGGCATTCTTGGCCTTCTCTATTAATATTGCTCCTATTATTATCATAGTTATATTAGGACAAAATGAAGAAATATACTGTGATATCAATGTTGGCCTTATCATACTAAATAGGGAACTGGTGCTGGTCCCGAAACCACTGCATTAGAGCACAAAGTCAAAATATATAGGCATATGGCAATTACTGTAATAGCTTAACACACACAGTGTTTTTCCCATCACTCTGTGTGTGTGCTGGGCACGGTCACGTGTGAGCAGTTAGAGTCACGGTTCCTTATTTCGGTCTCGGCACATTGCACCAGATCCTGCATTAAACTGAAGTGAGAATCAATGGTCTGAAAGGTCAGTTAGACTTATATGTCACCATGATGAAAGACCTGGTGTGAATTAGGCCATCATGTTTCTGAGAGCCTCACGCTCGTGACAGATGAGTCCATATCTTCTCTGCTGGACCAGAATGTCATACCTACCACTGAGAGCCGGCACGGATCCTGCCCTTATGAAAGCACAGAGAGTCCAGAGGGTAAATGTCTTGGACACGTCTTACCTTCTCACCCAATCAGATTGCCTGTTGGTGGTTACATTGTGGTCTGTAGGGGGAGGTGCTGCCCAGGGTTTTCTACAGTCATTGGTAGATTTTCGCTATTTTTTTAAAGCAGACAATAATACCAGACATAGACCAACAATTCTTGGAAAGAACATTCTAAGAAATTTCTGACTTTTTCCTACAGTATTTCCAATAATATCCAATAATTTGCAATAATACCTGACATGCCAAAGATCATGTCCAGTAAAGAAACTACTCTAGTATTATGTCCCATGAAATTTGCCATGAAATGTCCAGTGGAAGCTAAAAGAACAATGCAATCAATTGTGGGATATTGTCTTTATACTTTATTGGAAGTGAATGGGACTTCGGCCATGGACAGTTCTAGCCAGATGCAGCCGTTCATGATCTTTACCACTTACTACACTGCTGTACACTGTGGGTGGTAATGTCTTCTATGACGTGCTGTATTCCATTTACACATTTCCATGTGGCCTTGCCATGAGCACACTGGCCAGGGTTCAAACTCCATCATAGGATAACTCATAATCCCGGGGTAAGCGTTTCTAAGCCATCCCAAGACTCCCAAGCTAAAAGACCATGACTTTTATCAGTCTATATGACTTTTATTTAAGCTATTTGTAAAGCAAATAGAAATTGGCCCCACTTAGCATCCATACTTAATAAGAAATGTCTTCTTTAGAACCTGCTTTTGCAGTTTTTATGCATTAATTCATAATTTCTGAGGACAATGAAAAGTTTAATTATGAAAGCATAGCTGTAGCACTTATGTGATTTAAAACTACAGCATTAATCAGACTTAGACTTTTTGTTTGTTTCAGAACTTTTCCTTTAAAAATTCCAAGGAATACTTAAATGGATAAATGGGGCTTAAGGTTCTTAAAAGTCCAGATAATCAGATTTCTGTCTAAAAAATGAAAATAGTCACGTTTCTCTACCAGATAATTTGCTGATTAGCTTTTAGCATATTTGAAACGATTTTATAGGTATTTCAGTCAGCGGGGGTGAAGATCATACAGCATATTTTTACAGTATTGATTCTACACTCATCTCTTGGAGGGAGTCCAAGATTGCACATCAAGTCTGCATGGCGCTTTCGGCTACCGCGCAGTCATCACGTTCCTGACTGTGCTGAAAAACTCATCAGCTCTCTAATTGGGATGCGTCCCTCGCCAGGACCACTGCAATTGAGTTCAAACCAACTTGTATCCCCTCAGTATCAGATTAGGAACCAGTCAGGCTCCCCTCGCTAACGCCGGCGGTTATCATCTCTCAGCCACAGAGCTGCCACACATAACCTCTAATTGGTTTCTAGGGCGTAAAAGATGTCGGATGGTCCCGCAGTCGGAGATTGTGTTAAGCCTCAGTGGCATTAACTGGGATTCACTGAGGGAGAGTCCAAATGGAAGAAAACGACTGACTGGTCAGTGTTAGGGGTGGGAATCACAGGACATACTGAGATTCTGCAATACTTGATACATCGCAAGGCAATTATCTATGATACTTCATAGCATCTGTGTTACTGAAGAGGGTAAAATACTTTTAAAAAAGCAAATAGAAGGAATTATGGATTTATTGGTGTCAGTTTCACAGAATTTAACAACCAATATTATTCACTGAAGGTATGACGTTTAATTATAGCGCCACCACCTGGAGTAACGAAGCAGTAACTTTAGTAAGTCAGATTGGGTGAGTGGGGGGTGGGGGAAGTATTAGGAAGTTCAGAGCAATTGTGTTTCAACAAAAATATCAATATTTGATGACATGTATTAATAATGTGTCACAAGCTAAAATTATATCAATGATATAATATATTATAATATCAGGATATTGTCCTGCCCCTAGTCAGTACACTGTGGTGACATTAGAAATGAATTACAATAAATTGTATTTGCAGATTTTATTAATTCCAATAGTTTATTCAGCATACACAGATCAGACATAACATAACGTAGCATAACATAACATACATACAACTTATGACTGATGGTTAACAGTTGATAACACTGATACACAGGACGGTACTTTCCAATAACTGTAGAAAACCTGGACGACAAGGTTCTGTTCTGTTATATATATTGTGGCGGCTCTGGGTTGTGTGTGTGGCTGCCTGCAGGCATGTTTCTGTTCTCCTGTGTGCGAGGATGACAGGGGTGGGGCATCTCCCTTGGGAGGGGTTATGCAGAGAGGGTGGGCACCACTCTGGATCTGCCATCTGGGAGACACACAGCTGGGTTGGTGGCCTTCTGGCTATTTGAGCTCTGTGGTTATGGTTTTAGCTCTCCTAGTCTTGTTAAAGACTGTAAGTGAGTGGCAAGCCGGTTCAATAAAGGAGCTGTTGAGCATTCAGCATGAGTCTCACGGGTCTTCCTTCCTCTTCCACGCCAAAATATATATATATATATATATATATATATATATATATATGTATATATATACTTAATGATATATCTATCTATATATATATATATATATATATATATCATTAAAACAAAATAAAATAATGTTTTAAACACTATTTGGACTCGGTCTCGACCAGAAAATACATAAAGGTGATGAGATCGCTTACCATAACCAAGCACATGTACTACCGAGTTCAGCACATCTAACTACACTAAGGTTAGCTGGCTGGCTAACAGCTAAATTGCTTGTTCACACAGCTTGATTGACACTAACATCAGACTTACAGAAAAAAATAAAATAATGGCACTTCGGGAACTTCGTACCCATACAGAATGTATAAAATAACAATTTGAAAACACCACATGATCAATATTATTATAAATAACCAGCTAGTTACTGTAACTATCTGACAATTCAGCTATTCCATGTAATGCAAATGTCTGCTCCAGCCAAGTATCTGTCAGAAATTTAAATATGAAGTGTAGATCTGCCTTGGAACCAATAACTGTTGAAACTGTTGGACACTGGAGATTAGAGATTGAAGTTTAGAGGAGAAAATGAGATGGAAGTGGGTGGGACTGTTGCGTCATTCAAACACATTGGGATTGGTTGAGCTACACAGCACACTGCAACCAGCCAGCAGAGGCACTAGACCTGTAGTGGCTTCACTTTTGAGATACGTTGTGCTGCCCATGCTCTTCTACAAGCATTGGTACTTGAAAAAATAGTGCACCAAAAGAAGGACACTTAGGGCATAGTGATAATGATAATGATAATACATGACTTATCACAAGATCTGCTGCTATAAATCATCTGAAGGTATCCAAATACCACAGGACATCTTCAAAGGTCTTGCAGAATCCATGCATTAATTATGGTACCTGTAAAAAGTGGGACCTGTACAATATTGTGTAGGTGGATATAATGTTATGGCTGCTTGTCTACATGTTGAAACAATGGTTTTATTCGATTCTAATATACCCTTTGGGGATACATGGACTTTTCTTGTTCCTCATGATAGAAACAAGTAGCAGTAATGCTAGCGTCAGGCTTCTTAGGGTGCAGACTTGCTAACTCAGCAGAGTGTGTATGAAGCTAGCATGAGCTTAGTGTGCAGGGGGAGACCCACGGTCTCTTTTTTTTTCTTTCACATAAAGAGAAAATAACAAACGGGAAAAAGAAAAAGCCCTGGAGAATTCTGCTCTCTCCACAAACAGGGCCTTCACTCCAATTCACCACATGAGAAATATAGAGTGAACAAGTGTGAAAATTCTAGAGAGAGAAAGAGAGAGACAGAGAGAGAGATAGAAAAGTGGAAAAGTGATTTCTTCGACTAGCTAGCGCTGCGCTCTTAGCGTCGATGCTCTCCAGACAGCAGAGTCAGACCCAGCGTTTTGATTCATGCGCTGTAATTTTAATCAGTCCCTGTGCTAAACAGCTGCCTCTAGACCCTGAATTACAGTCAGTCCTGCCCCGGGTGTTTCTCATTTCCGTGGAGGGCCGAGACGAGCGAGAGTAATAGCGTGCCGGCGACCGAGAATAGCAAGAATCTCTTAAGCCACAAGAGCCAATCCAGAGAGCAAAAGCAGGCCATTCTTCAGGTGTCAGACGCTCACAGGAAGTCTATTTCTCTTTCTGTGACTCTTTTTTTTTGTCTATTTCTTCATCCCCGTTTCTCTCCATTTAGCAGTCCTCCATGGCGGACCTGATGATCAGAAGCATCCTGCTGAAGCACGCTGGGAAATATGGCTGCCGGGTGCAGACGACTGCGGATACGGTGCTGGCTGAAGCCGAGCTGCTTGTGAGAGGTGAGCGAATTAAACTGAAAGCCTATTTAATTGAAAAAATTTAGCATTTGCACCCATCTTACAAACTTATAACTTATAGGGGTGCTTTCTTACAAACCACCTACAGTCTATTTTCATATCTTGTGCTTGTGTCGTTTAAATAGCACTATACACTGATGGGTGTATTGGTGTCAAAATTAAGTGTGTTCAGGTCAGTTGTTTGGCATATCGCTATCTTGGCAATGGAAACACGGTGCGTCAGGGCGTCACTGACTAAAATGAACCTAGACAGACGTCAACTTTTAAACGTTCATTGCTATCTCGGCACTGAATTGTTAACACAGGCGCACCCCCAACACATGTACACCCTCCCTTGTTCTGCACACATAAACATGAACAATCAAACTTTTACATCTACAGTAAAAATGAACAAGCATGCACTATCAGGTCAGTTTCCTATGGTGAGAAGTGCTGGATACCTTCAGGTAGCTGCGCCCCTTAAATAGCAATGCGCCAAAGTCAGAGCGCACCTGTCTTTTAAAGGAAATGGCTAATTGGTTAGTTGCATGTTACGCCCAAAACACACCCGTGATTAATTATGAGAAGTAGTAGGTACCTTTTGCACGTTTTGAACCGTACAAGGCGTTCGTTTCCTGTCAAGGCCAGGCTCCGATGATCGGGCATTTGGCATGGTGTCAGTAGGTTCATGGGTGTTTATCTGCTTCACAGCAGCCTATTCTATTGGCGGTACTTCTTAATAAACTGTGTGCGTTTGCACATCTTTGTCGGCAATGGAGGCAACTTACACTGACAGTATGTTAAATGATTGTGAATTGTTAAGGCTAGTTTAGGTTTCTGTGTAGAACCTACGACTTCATGGACGCACCGTTGCGTACCCTATGCCGTAGCAGCTGTGATCGATCGATATTCAAGTTCCCGCCCACTCCTTTCTGCTGTTGTGTCTTAAACTACTGAAAGTATATACTAATATAATAAATTAGCTTGGGAATGCCCATAACTGTACAAGATACCTGTGAGGAGATATCTTGTGATATCTTCAATAATATTGGGACATACATCATAGAGTACTATAAGTGTGGCAGGCCACTCTAGGATGTGAGTACAGTTTCTTAGAGATGCAGTTTTGCATTGTTTATTAGTTGCGCTACCCTCAAAGCACCAAGGCAAAACTAAAGAAATACACTTTCGACACTTTTCCAAAACATCTTCAACCAATTTGATTTGATTTTTGTAGCCATTAATAATTTTTTGGCAAAAAAAGAACAGTAATCGCTGAGGAGCGATGTTGGCCGACCTCAGTTTAAAGCAAGCACACAGCAATTAGTGATGAACAATAACTGTGCCTGGCTTCCTTCCTTGCAGAGCGTGGGAGAACAAAGCCTGGCGTCAGTGCCAGTTCTTTAATAGTAACGGTAATGATGATCACGCATTTATTGTTATGCCGTCTTAAAGAATGCAGGGTTTTAAAAAGCCACAAGCCGCGCCGCGGAGCCCTAATTATTCCGGTATCAAAAGTTTGTGTTTTGTCGAGCTCTTATTTAATATATTTAATTAACTTTGTTAATTAGCGACCTTCACGGCCGGATGAGCGTGGAATGTGTTGTGTGTCGGTGGATGTGGATGCGGATGTTGTGCCGGTGCTATCGTGCATAACAGACAGGATAGTAATTGTGTGCACCTCGATGACAGCGCTGTAATGGCCTGCCTCTTGCATCACTTTCAGATGCTCAAAACAAGCTCCGCGTCGGCCTCTCGCTGTTTGTGGTTCGCCAGGTGCTACACAAATTAGTCTCAGGGTTGTTTGTGCATAGATTTAAAATATCCTTCTAACATCCTGGCAATTCGTCCGTATTTTCCTCCACTGAAGAGCATAGTAGACGTAAGTCTGGGACACAGTGTATAATCAAGCACTCATTCATTCATATGCTTAAAACCTACTGTAGTGTCTCAAGGGCATGCTGTCCCATGACTTTTGCCATCCATGTCCCATGGAAGCTGAACTGAAGAATGCTGCACTGATCTTTGGGATATGTGGGTGGAGTCTTTTGCATTGAATGTGGATGTGATTTCTGCCAGAATTGCTTGTCAGTTCACACTGCCAATTCTTTCCAGACACCACCAGTCACCAGTTAACACCCACTACTGAATTTTCCACAGCCAGGGCTGTTTCAAGGCATTTGGGGGCCCAAGCAAAATGCCCCCGCCCCCCCAAATCTAGCCTAACTGCTGCGAAATTACACCATTTAAACAAGATAAGTAGGCCTAATGTATCTTGTTTTTTTTTTTTCATATTTTGCTAGCTACAGGAATCACGAACAAGGCAGGCACTCACACATTTTGTTGTTGCATTAAATTCAAACAAGTCGTTGTTTGTGGGCCTAAGGCCGGCTCGGGGCCATAGGCAATTGATTGGTTTGCTTGCCTTGTTGCAACGGGTCTGAGCACAGCTGTAAAGTTTATTCATGTCGGAAAAACTGCACAGGGACTTTTCTTTTTTTTTTTTTTTTTTTAAATAGCAGCTAGCGTAGCTTCAAAATTTTACTTCAACAAAAGATGCAAATTATTAACATTTTGTTGCAGATAATTTTTTCCTTTTCTAATAATGAATTAGTTTATTTAAAATTTAATTTTTAACATTCTATAAATTTAACAATTTCGTAAGATTTCCGAAATACAGTACAGTAACTCAAACCTTTTCAATTTACAGATTTTGTTCAATGTTCTCTGTAGAGGATAAAAGGACTTTGCTACATCCTCACTCCAACTTCCACAATCACAATCTTTGCCATGAGTATGCTGGCCACTCACAAGATAATAATGCAGGCACAGCTTGTTTTATTCCCTGTAGAGCATCTAAGCATCCACTGCAAGACTCTGTAATAGCTTCTTGCACCAGGCAATCAGACTCCTGAACACACAGAGACGGAAACTTCATCGCACTCTTTATTTACTAGGACTGAAACTAATGATTATTTAGGCAGTTGATTAATCTCACAATTATTTTTTTACGATTAGACAACGTAAGTATTTTTGCCATGCTGTCCATCTCTGCTTGCTGTGGGGATGGCTCCTGTTTCTAGCTTTCTCCATCGCCTCAAAGCAATAGATACAACTGAACATGGGATGTAAATACCATTCAGGTGTCCAGAATGTTGCACTTTAAATGTTTAAAGTGCTGCTATTTAGTACAGAAATACCGAGATTGTAAACTGTGTAAATGAGCCCAATTCTGTTCACCCTTATTTCCTTTTGTTTCTGTCCCCGGTATTCTGTGTTAGTGTTACTAATTACAATTATTTGATAATGAACACTTGGGCTTGTAATGCCTTATAATATCTGTTCATAAGAACATTGTACAATGTAGTGTTGTAATGCACTATAACACATATTTGGTATGTTTTGGTATAATACATTATAATATGCAGCTATGATTTCTCAAATAAGTTTTTATATAAGTGTGTAACACATTATAAAGCCTTATATACAGTCATTACTCACTTTAAGTGAAGTGAGTTTTCATATGCTTTTTAAACATGAAGTTAAATGTATTATGCCTCACTATAATGTATTGACAGTAATGACTGTATATAAGGCTTTATAATGTGTTACACACTTATATAAAATCTTAATTTGAGAAATAATAGCTGCATATTATAAAGCATTATATCAAAACATACCAAATATGTGTTATAGTGCATTACAACACTACATTGTACAATGTTCGCATGGAAATTTATTATATGGCATTATAAGCCCTTTTTTTATAAACCCTTATACTTGTTGTTTATAATGTGTTATGAATGCCACTGTAAGTACTTCTGAGTTATTATACAGGCTTATTACAGTCATTATAAGGTTTTATGCATTTATAATACATTATGAATACAGGGTTCATAGAAAGTGTTACCATTATTTACAGCATTCGTAAGCATTACATTTTTAATATTTTAATAATGTTTAATACATGTCTTGATAAGTGTCAACTAATAATTAGTAAAGGCAACATTTATCCATATAATAATGTGCATTGTAATTACTATTATTTATGACCTCTACTGTAAAGTGTTACCAATAGTTTTCTGCGGTATCAGGCACCTTTTTATATGTATTTTTTCAGTCTAGTCTCAAAAGAGTATTTCTCGCCTCTGCTTCCACGGCCACGTGCGGGGCATATTAATGGGCATGCAAATGCACCTTTCAGTGCAACCTTTTAACGCACCCGTCCCCAGGACCACAGAACACTGGGCTTTCACTGAGCACAGCTGCTGCCAGCCTCTCCGTTACAGCTGTTTTCCCCCGGAGCCGGCTGGCACTCGCGCCACCCTCAGATTACATTCACATCTGAAGGCTGAGGTAAACATATGCTTGGCAGTTCCAGACAGAATAAAGCGGCCACCGTACAATCATGGCTAACAGAGCTGGTGCCGTGCCTGACAGAGAAAAGAGCAAGAGAAATGGAGAGAGAAAAGAGAAAGAGAGAGAGCAAGAGAAAAAAAAAATCACTGCAAGAAAAAAAAAAAAAGCCAGATTCAATGTTTCTTAATCAGCATGAAATTCTTGGCGAAAGATCTGTGTCATTCTAAATCCTGCTGTGGTTAAGTAAGTCTTTGTGCGCTCGCTTGTTTGTTTGTTGGGAGATTACAACTGGGAATTGAATCCAGCCCTGTAGCCTCACCGCGTCCCGGCGCCGCACGCGTGTTCCTGCACGCCGTCTCCGCAGAGATAAAATTTAATAACATCAAGGTAATGGCACTAACCCAATAAACGAATTCACGAGGACACCATTCTCACTCCTCGTATCCGTCCCCCCGAGACTACATGTCCGGTCCATCCAGTCAGTCCAGTCACACTTCCTCTCTGATGGTGTTTGTCTGCAGGCCCCCCGGGACCCCCTGGAGTGGTGATTGTTGAGGAGATCACTGATACCACGGCGACGCTCTCGTGGAGCCACGGCGTGGACAACCACAGCCCAATCACCACCTATAACCTTCAGGCTCGCAGCCCCTTCTCTCTGGGCTGGCAGACCGTCAAAACAGGTACGGAAGAGTTTTCAATGGTCAACAGTGTGTGTGTGTATGTGTGTGTGTGTGTGTTACTGTTGTTGATTTATTTGTATTGGTACTACACTGTAAACTGATTGTTGTTTATGTTGCACAATAAGGATGAAAATCAATAACTTGACATTGGTAAAGCAGCCTGTCATAAATTATATACAGCTCTGGAAAAAATGAAGAGACCACTCTGATCAGTTTCTCTGATTTTACTATTTATAGGTGTATGTTTAAGTAAAATAAACATTGTTGTTTTATTCTATAAACTATGACCAACATTTCTCCAAAATTCCAAATATAAATATTGTCATTTAAAGCATTTATTTGCAGAAAATGAGAAATAACAAAAAAATAACAAAAAAAAAAATGCAGAGCTTTCAGACCTCAAATACTGCAAAGAAAACAAGTTCTTATTCATAAAGTTTTAAGAGTTCAGAATTGAATATTTGGTAGAATAATCCTGGTTTTAAATCACAGTTTTCATGCATCTTGGCATGTTCTCCTCCACCAGTCTTACACACTGCTTTTGTATAACTTTATGCCACTCCTGGTGCAAAAAATCAAGCAGTTCAGCTTAGTTTGATGGCTTGTGATCTTCCTCTTGATTATATTCCAGAGGTTTTCAATTTGGTAAAATCAAATCAAACAAAACAGAAACTGTATGTCTAAGAATCAAACAAATAGAAAACAAACAAACAAAAAACATGATTAAAATACAGAGGTTAAAGCTCAAACAAAGAAACAGGGTCAAACACAAAGCACGACAGAGAACAAAGGAGCACATGGGGTATTTATGGTATCTATGCACAGGCACAGACAAGGGACACCTGGGGGGGGGGGGTTACTTCCCCAGGTGTCCCAAAAAAAGGAAAAACACAAGACAGACACTGGCTAAGGTGTCACAATATCACTATGCTTACGATATCACAAAATTAAACCCCTGTAGCATGATATGTATCATATAATCAGGTTATTGTCAGTACTAAACCTTGTCTAGCTCAAAATGTCTTAATTTAAGGATCCATAGTGTCTCAGTAACTGGGTTAAACTGGGTTATTAACTACTGTGAATCGTTACATATGATTTCATACAGTCCCATACTTTTTACAAACCTCTTCACACCAGGTTCAGTGCATTGTACAGTATATATACTGCATGTATCTGTTACTTTTTAAGGTGGGAGTGCAGTAAATGCCTCTTTATTTAGGCCTTACTATACATTCTGTACCTTGGTGTACACACACCTTAACATCATTTTATCTTTCTCAGCTGAATGAACAGCTTTTGAGCAAAAAGACAAGCAATCACTAACTCTCCTGGCCTCTCGCTTCTCAAGGTCACTTTTAAAAAGGTGCAAAAATTTTAATAAAGTGCTGCAGAGTATTTTTTTCTTTTCTTGTCTCAGCCACGCTTTAAAATGCACTGGTATCTAAATGGGCTCAGACTCGGCTAATACAGCGTACAGTTTTATGTGGCGTTAGAAAAGCTTACTCAACACTTCTTCGCTGCACTGCTTCACACCCTGTTTTAACACTTACAATATATTTACACTGCCGAGCAAAGTATCCATAATAACCAACTCCAAGTGTGTTTTTTATTCCAAGTTTGGAGAACTGGATGTGATTTTTATATTTTAGATGAGCTTTTAGATTAGATGTATTGCTATTTTAAGTTGTTATTGTTTCTTAACAAAGTTGACATACAGTACTGGTGAGTTCATGTTCGAAACTCCTCTGGGTGATTAAATCTCCTGTTTTGTGGTTTCTGATGTTTTGTAGTAACCAGCACAGTTGAACTTGAACGCTAACAGCTAGTAGATGATAGGGTGCCTCAGTATCTTTGACGGCTAAGCCCACATAAACTTAATAAATACTTAAATTACTTCAATTGACAACTGATCGCAAAGCAGCTTCAGAGAAATGTAATAGTTTGCTACTCTTCGGCGGTTAAAAGCCAGCTGCTCTGTGTCTGTGTCTGGCGTCACAGCCTGCTGTTCCCTGATTGGCCGCCGGATTCATTTGAATAAAGTTGAGCTTTGTTGAACTTTTTTGCCGGAGAGCGGGGCTTTCTCCCCATTGAAGTGAATGGGATGTAATGCAGCTGTCTATGGGGCATGGCTATGTTAAATAGATGTTCAGTTTAGAGGGCTTACTATGATGTAGTTTCATAGCAGTTTTATCCACCTAGCTGGGTTTCTAACTGCGGTTCTATAAATGGTTTCATTCTCTGTGCGTTTGTCAGTGCTGTAAATGAGAAGTAAATATTTGTGCACTTTGCAAAAAAAAATCCGCTAATTTTGAAAAGGTAAATAAAACAATAAAATAAAGCAAAGAGAACAAGTTAATATTCATAAAGTTTTAAGAGTTCAGAAACCAGTGTTGGAATAATTCTGTTTTTCAATCAATGTTTTCATGCATCTTGGCATGTTTTCCTGCACTAGGCTTACACACTGCTTTCGGGTAACTTTATGCTGCTCCTGGTGCAAAACTTCAAGCAGTTCAGCTTAGTTTGATGTCTAATGATTATCCATCTTCCTCTTAATTATATTCCAGAGCTTTTCAATTTGGTAAAATTTAAAGAAACTTGTAATTTTTAGTTGGTCATTTTTAAACTGAGCCCACATAAACCCAATAAATTGAAAAATGAAACTAATTAAGGACACTAGTAACTAATAATAATAATAATAATAATAATAATAATAATAATAATAATGTATATCCGGGGTCAGCAATTAAGTTGGCCATGGGCCAGATGTTTTCCAAGCCATTTCGTGGCGGGTCTTTAAAAAAATTCTGTTTTGGAAATTGAAGTGTAATGGGATGGGGTGTAACAGACTAGTAGCTCTCCAGCCCAGAGGGTTGTTGAATCCAATTGCAGAACAGTTGATCTCAAAGCAGGTAAATCCACCGCTACTCACGCGGGATTGAACCTGTGTCGTCAGGATCCCGGTCCAATACACTATCGCTGCCCTAACTAGTGAATTGGGACACGGCCAGGAAAAACCCACTTATAAGGAGATAAAGAAAGAAAGAAAGAAATAGTCATGTCAAACACGACAGAGAGACAGGAGAGGAATGTAAACAAAAGCTCCCCAGAGAAACATTTCATTTATAATTTTTTTCATAAGCGTTCATAATGGTTCAAACTACCTCCTGGGCCAGATTCATGCTATGACCTATTGTGGACCCCTGCTGTATATATATTACGAAACAGCTTTTGGTCGCTAAGTTTTTCATATAAGCAGGAATCACACAAACCCTCCTGGCATCTCTTTTCTCAAGGTCACGGTTAAAAACGGTGCAGGAATTTTTTTTTTAAGTGCTGCAGAGTATGTTGTTCTTGTTCCAGCCACGCTTCACTTCAGCATTCACTGATATCTTAATGGGCTCCCTCTCCTCCAATACAGCGTTCAATTTTAGGTGGCACGAGAAAAGCTTACTCGACACCTCTGCACTGCACTTCTCCTCACCCTGTTGAACGCACACTCAATACTCAATGCCTTCACTCTCAGATTCCCCCACGTCGCCTCGTGTGGAGTGCTCGGTGGCCCCCTATTAAACGTCTGTTGTGCTTGTGCTAAATGTCATTGGTTTAAATCATATGCCAAATTAACTCCTGGGTTATTACCAAATTAACCTTCCGCTCCTCTGAAATTATGAGGCCTTTTTTTTCCCTTCCTGAGTAATTTAGGGGATAATGTAATTGAATCCTCCGGCATCTCTTTTTCACAAGCTGTGAGGAGTTAAATCACTTTGTTTTGTGTATCTTCAAGGTAATACGGCTTATAATTATTCCCTGATGTCAGAGGACAGCTGCTTTAGAAGTGTCTATTTGCGTTTGAATCTATCTGTTTGAATTCAGATAGCGGCAGCGGTGGCTCTTCGTTTTATTGCTTATTACTGTGAAATTCTTTTGACTGTGAAAACAGCACCACCGGTGGACAGGAGCTCAGTTTGTGAATTATAAAATATACAAAAATAGTAGCACCTAGAATTAATGAATTGACAGGAACACTTGCAGAGCTTAGCTATGTTCCAGTGATGGAAACATATAACAATATACCAATGTTGTTTTTTTTGTGATGAAAACAAAACAAGAATGTAATATTTTAATATAAACTCTATATATAAATGAAATTGAAATAACTAAAATATTTAATTGCTTTTTAATGGCAGTAGCATTGTTTAGCTTTTTTTATTTTATATTTGATACTGGCCTTTTTATTTCACAAACCATCTATAAACAAAATAAGTAAAAATTAGCTCCTACTTTGCCAATACACAATACACATTCCTTTTGCAAATGTAATAAAAAAAGCAATAATACACCTGCGGCTTTGTGCCTATGACCGCAGCACAGCAGTGCCAATATTACACATTATAGCATGAGGGTCGAGTGTATTATTGTGATTATACCACAGTTCGATTATCACTGTTTAATTAAAAATTTTGAGTTAAAGCTAACAAGAAAATACAATCTGTTTGGTTATAAAAACTCTGATTGTTAAAATAGTTCCATTGCTGCTCTGTTTGTAGCTGTACTGTTTGGTTTGTAAGTGCAAAATCGTTGCTAGGTTACCTGTATGTGGCGGAGTACATACCAACCTAAAAAAATACTCTAAATTGTTACACCTAAAAAGTATTTTATCTAATTATATTCATGACGTAGTAAGAATGTAAAATTTTGATTTAAAATCATTCAGTATATTATTTAACCCAAGCACCAAAAAACTATTTAAAACTTTAAAAGAAAGAAAAAAGATGATTTATGATAATTATATATATATATATATATATATATATATATATATATATATATATTACACTTGTTTTTATCTTGAAAACCTATTATTTTCTATCACAGCCATGTATAGTTTTACTTTGAATAAACTAATTAAATAATTTAAATTCTGTTCATTTTATAAACTTTTTGTAATTTCCTTCTCATACAAAATGCATAATAACTGTGTAGTAACACAATTGTGAACACAGTAACTTGCTCTTACAGCCTACAACACTATATACAAGCATTCAGCCATTATAGTAAAAATTCTGACAGCTCAGAGAAGATACCCTGAGGGGAACAACTTCACGGTGATGGTGAGGGAGGAGGTCATGCCCTTACGTGTAATAGTGGTGACAGGAACCAATGGGAAGAGTGCGAGACTGACTGACAGAAAACTCCAGGAGGAGTAATCTGATGTGATGATGTCATAACCTCTGAAATGAAGTAAAACTATTATTTGATTTAAATTATTTAGTTTAATTTGTTTTAATAGGGACTGTATTTGAATTTGAATCAATGACATCGTTGTTACACTTTTTTCAGTGTATAATCTCTTTCCTGATGTCAGAGACCTGCTTTTTTTTAAGTCTATATCTGTTTAATCTGTATGATTTCAGATAACAGCACTACTGGCTGGTCGTGTAATAGCTTTTGTCAGTATGAATCACTGTAGGTTTCTTCTGGACTCTTCAGTGGACCTGCAGACGGTTTCTGTGTGATGGGTAAAGTGAAAGAGCGCTGAATGTGTGGCGAGAGCTTGGTTGACTGAGTGCTGAATGGGACATTAATAAGCGGACGGCTGGAACGGCGCTGTGCTGTCAGTGTCTCTCTCTCTCTCTGCAAAAACACTGTTATCGGCTCACGTCCGAAGAGCGCCTGTCCTAACAGAGCAGACAAATTTACACAATTTTCCTGTTTACTGATAACTATAATCTATTAGCCCAGACACTGGGAGACGCTTCTGCACTGGAACCGTGAGGCTAATGTAGCTATTGCGTAGTGGAAGCTTATTTAAACCAATTAGCATCACGCTAACTAACTAAAACCTCAAATCACTAGGTTTTACTAGGTTTCTCTGTGTATAGCATTGCTGTTAGGATATGATTGGATTCGTTGAGTGCTCACAAGAGTGTTGGTGAGTTTAGGATGTTGGATAACTAATCTCCTCATCCCCAACTCCCAAACTTCCAAACGCATCCTATACCAAAAGTATTGGAAGGAGTTCCATCAGTCCAGAGAACACAGTTCCACTGCTGTTGACTGTATATCTCTTTAGGCCATGCCCACATAGTAAAATCCACAGTGATAGAATTATCTTTTTTTTCTTTTTTTTTTTTTTTTTTTTGACTCCCTGGGTGTTATCCTAACAATCTTCAGTATTAAACAATTTTCACAGTTGGTGTTATTTTTACAGTTATGAGGGGGTTATATGTTGCTTGTGGGTGTTTTGAGTGTGTGTTTGTATTTGTTTATATGCTGGTTAAAATAAGTGAGGTTTAGTTGTGGTGATAGTGTCAGAGTGTTATTCACCCTCTTTGTGTTGGGTTGCAAGTTGGATAAGGGTCTCCACTGGAGAGTTGGCATACTGTGTATAGCAAATTTCTCAAGTTAAAAAAAATTGAAGATAAACCAAAAAGTATGAGTTTGTTCTCCAATTTAAACTACAAGCTGAGTTGAGGGGAACCCTTTGGCAGTGTATCAGAGTATTTCAGAGTTTAGCTATAAGAGCAAGTTTTTAATTATATATAACTAGGTTTTGAGTTTTTACTTACTGACAAATCAAATAGCTGGTCCAAATGAAGAAGAAAAACTGCATAACAGATTATTTTTCATTCATCTAAATATTATGTTTATGCTTAGTTTGCTATGAAATATATAAAGTACCAGTATGGAATAATTTATTAGACAGAAAAGTGTCCAAACTAAAATCCACAGTGATAAAATCCTTTTTTTTTTTTTGACTCCCTGGGTTTTATCCTAACAACTCTCAGTGTTAACCCACTCTCAGAGTTTGTGTTATTTCTACAGTTATGAGGGGGTTATATATGTTGTTTGTGTGTGTTTGGAGTGTGTTTTTATGTGTTTATATGCTGGTTAAAATAAGTGAGGTTTAGTTGTGGTGACACTGTGTGTCAGAGTGTTCTTCACCCTCTTTGTGTTGGGTTGCAAGTTGGATAAGGGTCTCCACTGGAGAGTTGGTATACTATGCACAGCAAAATTCTGGAGTTCCAAAAATCTGGAGTTCAACTGAAATGTGTGAAAGTGTTAAATTTTGAGTTTATTCTCCCATGTAAACTACAAGATGAGTTGAGAGGATCTCTTTTTTTCTGGTTGTGTAGTATTTCAGAGTTTATTTCAAAGAGTGTGACTAAACTCACTAATGGGCGTGTCCCCCAATCCTAGCTTACCATCAGTTTGAAATCTTGCCCACCAGGGCTCTTTCCATGGGGTGTTTAATTATATTTTATGTAGTGGTTGTTTGTCTAGCTGTTGTGTTGTTGGCTATAAGAGCAAGTTACTGAGAACTGCAATGGAAAAAATATACACTGGTACAAACTTGTGGGTTATATGAAATCGTTATTGTTATTGGTAATGATGCTTTTTGTTGTCATTTTTACACGTAAATGCTCCAGGGGTTTAAAATATTAGTTTAATAAAACACTTTTTTGAGTATTTTTTTGTTAAAACTGTGAAGGAGTTTATGTTAAAATGAACTCCAGCTGAGAGCTGTATTTTACTCTAGATGGGATAAATATTTTAACTCCCACAACAGTTCAGATTTAACTCCTGAACAGAGTTAAAAGGCCAAGAAAGAGTGTATTTGATGGTCATGCATATACACTTAAAATGAGTTGATATTAACACTCAGGGAGTTTATAAAAAAAAAGAATTTGTTGTGTGAGAGAATCACTGCTACATTGGCAGTATTCCATAAAGCTTGTTGGGGATATATAGGTGATTTTGTTGCTGATACGGCTAACAAAAGATTACCCAGCTTTCCCATAATGCTCCTGGCACCATATATTTGCATATTAAGTGTGGCTTCTCCCTTATTTACCATCTTTGTGTTGTCTGTTGCCCAAAGCTACCTTTTCCCACCTTATAAGTGTCTGAACTGGAGAGTTTGTGTTTTGAAAATGTATTCCATGTAGCTTTTTGGAGAAATATAAATGATTCTTCTGATATTGCTTGCATAAGACAGTTAAGTTAATAAAAAAATTGAAAATAACATATAGAAAATATATAAACATAAAATCTTTTGAGAGTGGTTCTGCTTGTGGACTAAAGGTGTATTAATACTAATGAGTGTTACATAGAGTTAAAATATGACTCCGTTTTGTGTTAAATTTACTCTTAAATATTAACCCTAATGGTAGAGTTGTTTTCACTCTGTAGAGAGTGGGAAGTCCAGGGCAGTGCTGAATGTAACTCTCTGTTGGTGCATTAGGCATGGTATCTGATCCAGACAGTCCTTTTTTTTTGGTAATACTTTTCTACAAGGATTTTGTAAGCTGTGTGTTTTTATAAGCATTTGTGCCTCTGTGTCAGCGATGCATGCAAGTTGTAGTAGCTGAACACATTCATTAAAGTAGGTATGCACACACATTTACACATACTGTATATGGTGTACATTAGCATACACCAGCAAGGTGTTAGCTTATCAGCTACACTGAGTATTTAGATAATTGGATAAATGAGTGGGTGTGGGCTTCTCTGATTTAACAGCCTGTAATCAGAGTGTTCAATTAATACCATGACTAAACTGTACTCTGTGAAGTTAGTGTGCAACTCTATGTTTTCCACGCACTGTCATCACTACACTCTAAAAAGTGATTTTGTGTTTTAGTCAGGAGAACTAATATTATTAAGTTGAGTGAACTTACCGGCCAGTACAATTCAATAAAATTAGTTCAGAGAACTTCAACCTGAAAACATAAAAGTGTTTGTTGAGCCAATGAAAAAAAACAATGTGATTTCAACCAACTTTTAGTAAACTACACGTGTCAATGCTCTTTCTACAGTGTTGGTTCATACAGTTCATACATTTGCATATTGGGTGTGGCCTCTCCCTTACTTACCATCTTTGTGTTGTCTGTTGCCCAAAGATACCTTATCCTGGTCATGCTTTAGCATTATATATGTGTTCTGGTTGCTGGGCCTTGGTGTTGTAGGCTGTAAAAGCAAGTTACCATTATTTTGTGATTGTAGTGTTCACAGGATGTTGGCTTGGAGTTTATAAAATGTTCAAGTTTATTCTTATGTCGCTCGAACATTTTGCTCTTAGTATTGGCAGTTCTGTAAGAACATGCTAGATATGTTGTGACAACTTATACTAACTAAATTGTTTGAGTCCACAATGGTTTAAAAACTGCTAAGTTAGTTAAATTGTTGTAAAAATAAAGTTCAGTTTATCATCTTTGACTAAATTTAAGCTGAATAAACTTAAAGTTGTATGTATTTACAACTTAACTGAGTCAAAGCGAACTGATGGCTTGACTGATTTGACCGATTTATGTTTTTTTTTTTTTTCAGTGCAGTCAAAAACCATCCAAAAACAAGAAAGAAACTGTAAAGAAAAACATATGGAAATATTTAGCAAACAAAAAAAAAAGAATTAACAAAACCAGAATATATTTTATATTTTATATTCTTTGAATTATCCTTAGGTGCACTGAAAAAAGAAAATCTTTAGATCAACTTAACTCAGTCATCATTTTATACATGCAATACATAACATTTTAAGTTTATTCAACTTAACTCAGTCAAATTATTTAGATTTGACTCTTTTATACTGTTTGTAAATACAATATCAAGATTGGCCTACTTAATCAAAGCTAGACAAAAACTTAAATCAGTTAAGTTAATTTAATTGGAGCTTTATTCAACACATATACTACACTACTGTCTGCTTAGGATAAGGTAGCTTTGGGCAACAGACAACACAAAGATAGTAAGTAAGGGAGAGGCCACATCCAATATGTAAATACATGGTGCCAGGAGCCTCATGGGAAAGATATTTGAACCAACAGAATTTTTCGTTTGGCTCAACAAACATATTTAAGTTTTCAGGTTGAAGTTCTCTGAACTCATTTTATTGAGTTTTACTGGCTGCAAAGTTTACTCAACTTAATAATATCATTTCTCCTGACTAAAACACAGAATTACTTTTTAGAGTGTGGTACTTATAAATTAATTAAAAACAAATAATAAAAAAAAAACTTTAAAAGCCCTTTAAATCCTTAAAGCCCTAAATGTTTATATAAGACATGGCTTTATTCTTAAAAGTAAAGGTCTTAAAAAACCTCAAACATACAACAAATGCAATATTAAAAACTTCATTTTTTTCTGCTAGTTTTTCTATTGATTTAAAAACAGACTGAAAGAAGCAAATCCAAATGGTATTGTCTTATTTACATATGCCAACAACGTGGCACTAGACTCAGATTAGCTTATTATTTGCTTTTAGCTAACAGAGACGCTACTATATGGAAACCAGTTGGATACCACGATTGTGCATTGGATCCTATTTCCAGTGTACAAATAGTGTGAATTTAATGGTATTTAAAAAAAAATCTTAAAAAGTCTTCCGTTTAATTTCCCTGCAGATCCTCTGATACTGAGCGTGGAGAGTTTCACTGTTCTCTACTGTTAGTTGTATTCAGAGCTCTGACTCTGATCTCGCTGCTGTTTATGGCTAATTGTGCTCTTTTTAACGAAGTAATAGCGCTAATAAGTTTCAGTCTCAGAGGTAGTTTGTTAAACGAGTGTAGGAAGCGATCCTGAGGGATGTAGCGCAGTAGTCTGTTTTAAACATGCTGTTTAAAACGTGCTGTAAAACTGTGGGATTTGCTGGGATTTACTTATTCAGCTGGAGTACATTTACTGCGCTAAAGCCTGAGCCGGGCTGATACGCTGTGACTCCTGAGTTGAGGAAGTGAAGGAGAGAAGCAGAACGTGTCCCGACTTACAGCTTTCCCGCGTCACACGCCGTTGTTCTATCAATCGGGAGGAGATTGGCAGCTTTTTCGCGGCCAGATATCAAGCCTGGCATTAGCAGGGGAAGCAGAGGTCTACATTCACTGCATTAATAATTCATCAAGCTGAATGATAAAGGGTCTAGTTTGCGTTTTGAGGTGAATTTTTCGGATTTTCTGAGGGAAGGTGCAGTGTGCCTATAGGTGTCTGTGTTTTAACCTTGACAGAGATCATAACGTTTGACACTGATGTTTTATTTTATTTTATTCTCATTTCTGTACAGTGCAGCTGTCTTGTCTTTTTGATTAAACATAACTGGACTTTGAGTGTTCACTTTCAAGGACAAATCAAACAGCTGGTCCAAATGAATAAATAAAAAAAAAGACTGCATAACAGATTAATATTCATTTATCTACAGATTATTATGTTAATGCTAAGCTTACTTTGATATATATAAAGTACCAGTGTGGAATTATTTAATAGACAGAAAAGTGTTGGGGCCCCAGGTGGTCCAGCAGGCTAAGTGCTGCCACTATGATCGAGAAATGGTTGGCTAGAATCCGGGTCAAAGGGTGATGTCGATCGGCACAATGCGTCTGTGAGCTGATGTATCAGAATCAGAAAGAATAAGTGAGCCCTGTTAATAATACTAATAATTGGTCTCATATTTTTTTTGTAACAATTCAGTTGTGCTCTTGAAGTACTGACAATATATGTATGTGATACTTTGTGAAGCATACAGTATTCACAAAGTAATTTGATCATGGATAATAATAACATCTCATATTGCCCACTGTTATGTGTGTCCTTTAGATCCAGAGCCAGTGACTGGAGACATGGAGTCTGCCATGGCTATTGAGCTGAACCCCTGGGTGGAATACGAGTTCCGAGTGGTGGCCACCAACTCTATCGGCACAGGAGACCCCAGCGCACCGTCCAGGGCGGTCCGAACTAAAGAAGCAGGTGCTTATTGTTTTATTTCTTGCCTTTTATATAAAAAGAATATCATCACTGGAAACATTTTTATTTCTTTACTTAGTTTTAATGAAATTCAGTACATTTACAAATAGCTGTCTGTTAAGCTTACAGCAGTTTAGCCCCACCCACTTGTGATGCATTTATAAGGAGTGTTTGATCTGGATTTGGATTTTTTTTTTATTTATCAGGCACAATGTAGAGGAGCTAGTTTAAACTGTTTTAATTTACATGTATTCATTTTAGGCAATTTAGACAAATCCATTAGCTTCGATCAAATCTAAATTGTATCAAGATAGATTATTATAAAGTTTTAGAGAGTGCAAAAACACAAGAAATCCAATTGATGCAAATGCTATCTCTACACTGATAGACAAGATGATCTCACATTGGTACATTTCTGATGTATTGTTACACTGAAAAAAGTGTAACAACCATGTCATTGATTTAAAGTGCACTATTATGTTGGTCTAATGAAAAATTAGGATTTCTGGTTCGAACCTGTTTTTCTCAGTTTGCCTGAAAGCAAATCTATTCCCTATTAAAACAACTTCAAATAAATAATTTTACTTTATTTCAGAGGTTATGACATCACATCAGATCACTCCTCCTGGAGTTTTTCTGTCTTACACTCTTCCCATTGGTTCCTGTCACCACTATTACACGTAAAGGGCGTGGCCTCCCTCACCATCGTTTTGAAGTTGTTCCCTTCAGCGTATCAGAAGTTTTGTATAATGGTTAAATGCTTGTAAGCGTTGTTTGTAGGCTGTAAGAGCATCTTTGAAAGTATTTTCCAGATTTAATTGTTACTTACTTTTAGAGTATTAACTCATTTTGAGTTGTTCTAACATTATTTAATAGGTCTTATACTTGTGACCATCAATGTGTAGTGATTCCCCCTGGGCTACCTTAGTAATTAAACAAGTTCTCCTTTAGTTGTAATAACTTGATATTTTAATTTAAGTTAACTCAAGTTTTCATTTTTTCATTCAAAAAAGTTGCTTTAAAAAAAAGTTAGGTAAACACAACTTTATCCAGTCTTACAGTATAACAAAAATAAAACAACTTCCAACTTCCATGCTAACTTAAGTTTTCATTCCTCATTACTTAACTTTTTTAAGGCAACCGGTTTCCTCAAAATTTTTAAGTAAACTCAACTTATACAGGCGTACAGTGTAGATACTATATAAATATCATACATGACATAGACCCACACATTCCTGTAACACGTCTGGAGGTGTTGTATGACACATCTGTGATCTATTCTATTCAGTGAAGACAGCAGTCTTTATATAACGGCAGTGAGAGGGAATAAATGGAACACTGTGTGAATCGGAAGACGCAGCACATCTGTTCGGGGTTACAGAGTGTGTCTCACAGTGGATATTAGTAGAACTACTGACAGTAAAGCTGGGAAAAGCCTCAAAACTTGAGTTCAGTGCTATAAAATTTGCCACAACAACTTTTATTCCTCACGCTGAGACAAGATGTGATCAGCACGTCCTGATATTGTCATAACAGCCTCAGATCTGCTGCTTGTATTACTGCTTCTAAACCCAATGTAGTGCCAGACTTGTCACCACAGGTCTTGTTTACACCTGATGTGGTGATCTGATCATCAGTGTCCACACTGTAAACTCAGATAAGCTGAATTTACTTAACTTTTTTTAAAACAGACAGTTTGCTATGTTTTTAAGTAAAGGAGAATGAAAATTTAAGTGAGCAAAAATTAGACATCAACTTTTTACAACTAAATAGGAGCTTGATTTATTTCTAAGGTAGCCCAGGGGGAATCACTACACACTGATGGTGAGTGTCTGTCAGAAACTGTTGGACACACCCAGTATGCAAATATATTGTGACAGAAGCCAGTGGAAAAGAAGTTGTTAATGGCAACAGACTAAACTCAGTTGTTATAAGTTGGTTCAACTCAAAGATCTCAGTTTGAATGAAAATGTGCCCACAAATGTTCAACTAACTCAAAATAGTTAAGTATTGTTTAGAAATATCCAATTTTTTTTAAATGATGCTTGTTCTACAGCTTACAACACAGAGGCCAATCATTTAATCATGATATGTGAGCTACAAGTTTACCTAAGGTAGCTCAGGGGAATCACTACACACTGATGGTGAGTGTTAGTCAAAAAATGTTGGACACACCCAGTATGCAAATAGATTGTGACAGAAGCCAATGGAATAAAGCTGTTAATGACAACAGACTAAACTCAGTTATTATTAGTTGGTTCAACTCAAAGATCTCAGTTTGAATGTATATGTGCCCACAAATGTTCAACTAACTCAAAATAGTTGAGTATTGTTTAGTTCAAACAACTTCTGGGTTTACAGTGTACAAATGTTAATATTAGACAAAGATAACCTGAATAAATATATAAAGCACTTTTTAAATGACAATTATTTTATCAAAGTTCAAAACAATCTATCCAAACCAATCTAGTCCTGGTAATAAGAATTGTTTTAATTTAGCCATATTGGAGGGGTTTCAAGCATAAACATCCTGTTTAAGATCATCCACAGCATCTCAATCAGGCTTTGACTTGTCCACTCCAGAACCTTAATTTTGTTCGTGTTGAACCCATTTAGAGGTGGACTTGTTTTTCAGTGACCTAATCTAAGGCAAGTGAGACCTGCAGTTCTTTAAATGTTATTGTGGGTTGTTTTGTGACCTCCTGGATGAGTTGTCCATGCCCTTTTGGAATAATTTAGGTCAGAAAAAGTGTTACATGTTTCTCCATTTGTAAAGAATAGCTCTTACTGTGGTCTTACTGTGGTCTGCTGAGTCCAAAAGTTTTGTAACCTTTTCCAGATGGATACATGTAAATGACATGTTTTTGTTGTTGTTGTTGTTTGTTTGTTTTTTGTTGTTGTTGTTGTTGTTGTTTTTATCTGTTTTTGAGTTTCTGCAGCTCGGAGTGTGTTGCAAGTATGACAAAAATGACTTTTTCAAGCCACAGTATTTGATCATGCATCCATCCATATGTTCATATTTAATGGATGTTTAAACTTCATTTAAACTGTATTGAGAGATAGAGCTTATATAAGTAATTTGATGGTTCTTAGCTTCTTAGACTCTGGCTTTGATGTCGGTGGCATTCTTATTCTGGCATCCCTGCTGGCCACTTGTGTGGGTTATACAGCTGAAGAGAGTTTCGTAGGGGCAGCTTCATGCTGGCCCGCCTGACACTAAACATTTACAACTGAAAAAATATATATTTAAACATAGGTATTAAAATGTAATTTACAAAACAAAAAATCTCTTGTGAGAAAAAACTTGGAAGCCCCTGTGCCCAAATTCAGATTCTAGTCTCATGACATGGCCAGGTGTATAAAGGGTCAGAACCACTTGAACAGAAAACATATAATACCTACGAGCCCTAAATTCTTAAATACCAACGTCCGAATTCGTAAAACCTGCAGATCAGAACAGAAATTCACTTGAGGACAGAAGTAAATAGCATCAAGATTCCTCTTCCTGACGAGCGAGACGCCCTCGAGCCGAGCGCAATGTTCACCATTTACAGTGTTTATATTCTGACACTCCAGGGAATGTGTAGTTATGCATCTAAAATTGGGCTGTGACACATTTTTTTACGGCGGCCTGTGACCAGCGCGACCCGATTCTGTTTTAATTGGGGGAGAAGTGCAGAATAAGCCGCTTACATGAATTTAAACGAGTAGGGTGTTTGAGTTAAGGCAGCTGGGCACTCGTGCCCGCAGGCAAAGAAGCTGCAGAATTATCTATTTAGGGAGAACAAAAAAAGCTTGCCTCACCACCGTTCAGATCAAATGCATGCGCAGGGCTGCAGAACGCACCAAAAATAGAATACAAATCTCATCCTATGGATTTATTTATTTTTTATTTATTATTTGTATTTATGTTTTTATTTTTCTGCATTTACACTGTAAGCATGGATACGTTTAATTTACTCAAACGCCTGTTGCCTTAAAATAATGTTTACTGAACTGTTTAACTTAAGTTAATTAAACTTGAATGTATGTGATGAATGAACCAAAACACTAAAGATAATTGTATAAACTTTTAGCTTTTTTTTTTTTAATGGAATAATATTAGCTATACGCTGGAATACTGACAGTGTAACTGTGTTGCGGTACAGAAAATGCTATTGAGTGAACAATATAGAAGACCTTCAGCATAGAAAAAGTTAGCAGCTCAGAAAAGGAGGCTTGCTCTTACAGCCTACAACATGGAGACCTGGCAGTTAATCATTACTGTATATAGTATATACCCTGCAAATTTACATAAAATAGCCTGGAGGAATTGCTACACACTGTTGTTTGGGGTCAGCAAAGGACATATCCAGTATGCACATATTGGCACACAGTGCCAGCAGCCAATAGAACATAAGTTGCTAATGGCAACAGAAGACTAAATTCTGGAATATGATTGGAACTTCTTATTGCCTGTTCAAGTATAATTTCCGGCCTTTCAACAATCACTAAGGACACGCCCATTTCATCCCCCGACAGACTTAGTTTTAGAGAGAGGCGTGTTTATGTAGCTTCATAGTTGCTGGAATTTAAGTAGAGCTTTTTTAAGGGGTTTTGATTCATATGATGAAGAATATATGAAAAAAAAAACATAGTTATGACTGTCTCCATCCCAAAATACATAAACCGTTTAAATCAAAGAATATTACTATAATTAACTAATATAAATGTCATTTATGTAAAAATGTAAGTTTTATTTTTCATTCATTCAATCTTAAAAAAATTAAATTAAATCTTAAGAGTAGGAAAGTAGTGGTTAATCGTGATCAATCACAGAAATGAATTGTGATTTACCTTTTTAATCTTTTAATTAATCTTTTGTCAGAGTCAGCATTTTATATTTAGAACTTTAGCAGTTTTACTAACTTTTGGTGTTGTCATTGGACCTGAACCACCTGTCAGAGATTCTCCAGTCTTAGACTGAACATATCCACCTTTTCCTCTCTTTAACACTCATGAGCTGCCGGTTTCTGTTAGCTAAGCGAATCAGAGACTCAGTTCTGTAAGAAAGTGATGGTCGAGTCGGCCGTGGGCGTACCTCACCCACGCGTCCTTCCAAATAGACATTAATTAGTCAGAAGTAAACAATGAATTTATCAAAGCCTGCATCCCACCACTAGAATTTCCAGGCTTCTGATTAATAGTAAAAGCCAATCATTCATCTTTCAACGTATCGCTGTGTCTGCTTCTCACTACAACCCAGAGCAATTATTAGTAGTGAGTGTCGTACAACAACTGCTAGGCCTTTTAGATTACAGCAATCCACCTTGTTTTCCTCTACCCCAAGGGGTGGGTGGGGCAGCTTTGCTTCCTTTGTGTAGTTTGTTTCTAGACTGAGTGTTGTGGAGCTCCATGTAAGCTATATTGCACTATATTGCTAATTGTGCCAGTATTCGCTCACCCATCCAAACCATTGAATTCAATCACTTCCATGGCCACTTGGGAAAATAGTGGCTTAAGCACAACACCTATAATATTAATATTTTAAAACCATTACTAGAACTGAATAATAATTGATAATAGAACTATATTCATATAAGTATATAAATATTTATATAAATATATTTATTATATAAATATCCCTTTCTGCTCTGCACTTGGATCCCACACCTACCCCAACAGTAACAAAATTAAAGAAAATCCACCTAAGCTTCTGTACGTCTGCTCTTACCATTCTCTGGAGGAAAACCAACACCAGAACGTCCTGAAATTGCTCAGTTCTGAAGGTCTGGTTAAGTGGATGTATTAAGTACTTGTAAGACCTTATTTTAGCCCTTAGGATAACATCTTTCCTGAGAGCCTCACAGCACCCAATGCATCCTCTTCACTGGAGCTTCATAACAGAGTTTCCCTGTAGAAAATGGTAAGAGTGTTTAAGTAGATGTTTTAAATGTAGCTGTTTCAACCATAGACAAAGATACTTTTTTCCAAAAGGACAGTGGAGAAAATTACTCCAACAAAAACAGAAAAACACTTTCTTACACTTTTGATTTTGGAAGAAACTATACTATACTAATACTTTTGTCCATATAGTGTATGTGGTATCACTCTAGGCATCAAGTTCCAGTTAGAAAAGAGTACCATAAAGTAGAGTATTGAACAGATTTTCAAGCAAATAAACAAATAAAATTTTGGCCTGCATTTTCCATGTTTAGATTGGTTACAGTCTAAGTCCCGTGTTAGCATTAGCAACATTAGCCCATCATCTTCAATTGCAAGACTAATGATATATATATTTTGTAATTTTCTCATTTGCAGTTCCGTCTGTAGCGCCAACCAACGTGAGCGGAGGGAACGGGCGCAGGCACGAGCTGGTGGTATCCTGGGAGGTAAGCCTGCCGTCAGCGTGAGCCACGCTCCTCCTGCAGCGAGCTCACGCTATGCTAATGGCTGTGGTATAAAGGCCTGCTGCTCCTGTCCAAATGGATTCTGCTGCTAATTGACTTCTGTGTTCTGAATTGTGTCCGGGCTTAATTGCTGCTTTTGCAGTTTCCAGCTCAAATGATCACACAGTCACTCCAAACCACTTAAACCAGATGGATTTGGCTATATTGTAAAAGAGGATCACATGTCCAGATTGCGGGGGTGACACTGTTACTGATCGATAGTGATGCTTTATTACTGTTTCATTATATTCAGTGCAGAAATATTAAGTCTTTGATGTTATTGTGAAGAACAACAGCAACAAAAGCAGGTTTGGTTAGATATTATTATTTGAGGGGGTTCTGTCATTGGTGTGGATTCAAATAACTGATTATTAAAAGCACATATGTGTTTGAAAACAGGAGTTTCTTTATGATTCATTTAGATAATAGATGTTTGATGTTTATCTAATTTAGTTTACGTGTATCTAAAAAAAGTAAGAAGTTTATGTTTAAACCTGTTTGTTAGATTTTTTGTCAATTTTCACACTTTGCGCCCATGCTATCAAAATAGCATTGAATTTTAAGAATAAATCTGTGGTGGTCTGGAGGTGAGGTGTGTTCAGGTAAATTTTTGCTGTGTTGTTATTTTGGTGGAGAAAAACACAGTTGCGCCACTGACTGAAATAAACCTAGACAACTGTAAATCGTCAGGGTCCATTCCTATAGACTTTTAACTCAACAGTAACCAAAATAAAGAATAAAATAGCATTGCTGTTCCTTTAAATGAGCTGTTGGCGTACCTTTACAGCGTAAACCAGCAGGTGAAACACACAAAGCGCCGCACTTTTAAGATACGAATGCGCCAAAGTCAGAGCATACCTGGTTCCTAAAAGGAATGACAACTGGCACACTGATTTGGTTGAATGGTTTATTTTACGTTATGCCCAAAACACATTCATTATTAATGAAGAGTATTATTGTTTTATGCCTTTTGTACATTTCAAGCTGTGCAAAGCATATTTTTTTGCACATTCTCATGAAACCAAAGACACACAGACATGCCCTGAATCCAGCAGACCATGTGCGGTAGACCACTTAAATGAATTATGGGTAGTTATGGGAGTGAGGTCTGATAGTGGATAGTGCAGATGGATGGGATGTTCCATTTCTGGAAAGTTCGGCGACATCTGGCTAGAGCTGTCCATGTAAACAGACAGATACCACTGCAATTTTTAGCCTTTTTAATGGGATATTGCAAATGCTTTGTCATTGGCATGTCAGTGTAAAAGTAAGTGTAAAAGAAAATAAATGTTTATTTTTTAGTTGTCGCTGTTTAATTTAAGTTTGATTTGTTCTGCAAAACATTTTAACAGACTGTAAGTGTGCTGGCACAGCGTAATAAGGTCTAAAGATCCCAAATTGCACATTTCACAGTAAAATCCCACTGCGTTCTCCCAATAGCATGGATTTTTTTTTTGTTTAATGAAATTTTAAGTTACTTTCATCAGAAAACAAATTATTTATTGAATGCTTGTGGGATGAAGTGATGCATTGTCTTCCTCCCCCTGGCAGTGAGACCGGGATAGTGCTGAATAAATTAGCCGTAGACTTTGGTCACAGAAGAGAAGCGTACACAATAATTAACCTTCATTCCTGAAGCCGTTTCCGCGCTCGCAATGCCAGCGATGTGTTCCGAACATCTGTTTGCAATCTCACCCTTTACTGTGGCTGGACAAAATTTAATCAATCTCCCGCCATGTTGGAGATATTAGCGTGAGGCGCTCGGCGGTGGAGAGAGCACCTTTGGCTGCGGTGGGGATAGCGGCGTGCAGACGGACACATTAGAAGAGCGAGAAAAGCTGGGGGATGTGAAAACGAGGGCAGTTAGGAATGTGATTAGCCGGGGAGGGGGGGAACAGATGTGGTCGGTAAGTGGCGGTTATTCTAGCGGTTATTAGGTATGCAGGTCTCACCGTCATCTGCCGAATAACCTTCATACGAGGGGAACTGCACCTACGTGAGAGATTATACAATATGGTACTCCATCCAGATGGGATGGGATTTTATTTTATTTTTTTCTAAACTAAACACTGTTTTTTGCAGCCCTGTGAGAATTGTACTACTGTAAGTACAGCATAATCATTATTCTAATCTCTCCTATCCAGCGACAGTTCAATTACTAACACCCCTCATATCGTTTATGTTCAACAAGGCCTGAGAAGGCACAGACTGGGGTTCATATAAACTCTTCATGCACTCCAGTGCTCGGAATAGAGGAAATAGAGATACTTGAGTAAGAGTAGGAGTCCTTGAATTAAAGTACTGACATACTCACGTTTAAATATACTGAGGTATCCAAATCATTATGAGTCATTTTAACATACCTACATGTTTCCCCTCAACCTGGGCTTATCAGAAATTCAGAAATAAGAATATATGAATGACCATTTCAGGATTCACACAGTATGTTCCAAAGCAACCAGTGTAATACTATTATATTAATGTAATACTATACTTAAACCTATCCTAACCCTAAACCTAACCCTAACCTTAACCATTGCCTAAACCTAAACTTAACATAAACCTAAACTTAACCTAACCCAAATGTAAACCTAAACTTAACCCCAAACCTTAACCATAGCCTAAATCTAACCCAAACCTTAACCACAACATAAACCTAAACTTAACCTAACCCAAATGTAAACCTAAACTTACCCCCAAACCTTAACCATAGCCTAAATCTGAACTTAACCTAAACCTACCCCAAACCTTAAACATAACCTGAACTTAAATTAACCTCAAACCTAACCTAACCCTAAATCTAACCCAAACCTTAACCATAACCTAAATATAACCTAACCTTAAACCTAACCTAACTCTAACCCAAATCTAAACATAAACTTAACCCCAAACCAACCCCGACCCCTAACCATAGCCTAAACCTAACCCAACCCTTAACCATATCCTAAACTTAACTTAACCCAAACCTTAACTATAACCATAAACTAATCTTAACGTAACCCTAAACCTAACCCAGACCTTAACCATAACTTATACCTAAACTTACACTAACCTAGTCCTAAACCTAAACCAAACCTTAACTATAACTTAACTTAGCCCTAACCTAACCCAAACCTTAACCATAACTTAACTTAGCCCTAAACCTAACCCAAACCTTAACCATAACTTAACTTAGCCCTAAACCTAACCCAAACCTTAACCATAACTTAACTTAGCCCTAAACCTAACCCAAACCTTAACCATAACTTAACTTAGCCCTAAACCTAACCCAAATCTTAACCATAACTTAACTTAGCCCTAAACCTAACCCAAACCTTAACCATAACTTATACCTAAACTTAACTTAACCCTAAACTTAACTTAATCCTAAACCTAACCCTAACCTAAACCATATTCATAACTTAATTTAGCCCTAAATTTTACCCAAATCTTGACCATAACCTTAACCTTAACTTGACTAAACCCTATACCTAACCCCAACCTTAAACAAAACCTAAACTAACTTAACTTAACCATAATATCACAATATAATGCTGTGCCATAACTTTTGGTATTTCTGTATATTGTTTAATTTAAAAATGTATTTCAAACAATTGCAATTCAAACTTTTTGGGGCCATTTTAATGCAAATACATTTTACCTATTAATTTAATGATGCAAAAAAATACAGAATGTAGAAAGTGAGTCTGTCATAGAGATGATATTTGTTTTTTGTTTTTTTCTGAGTTTGGTTAAGTTTGAACAGGCAACATGCTTTAGCATTACATTTTAAAATGCTGCATATCAGTTAATCTCTTTTCAGTGTCCTGAAGATACCCTTCAGGATGCTCCGACAAGCTTAATATTATTTATTCAATATTTTACTGTCATATCATCGTGTAGCCCACCGTTACTGTGTGTACAGACTGAATATATTATCAGTCAGTAAAACATGCTGCATCAGAAACAGAGATAATCTCATTACAGCCGGCGCTGTCTGGATCTTTACTGTTCAATATATTTATTTTCTCTGACGTCTTGTATCTGTGTTCATGTCTAGTAGTAGTAGCCATATCTGCCTTAAGAATGCCAAACTGCAAAAAAAAAAAAAAACCAGTTGAGTCAATCTGGCTCTCATTCTGATTTTACCAGTACTGCCTGCACGCCTGTATCCCTGAGCCGACCTCCTGTAGGGTGGATTTGGGCCAAACATGTAGCGTTATTGTTATTTTCTACATTAACAAGGTCGAGCACAGAATGGCATTTTCAGGCAGTGGCATTTAGAATAACAAGTCGGTCGTAAATAACCGAAACCTGCCTGACGGACAACAGCGCCGCACACCGTGTTCCAGACAGTGCTGGGCTTCCATACGGAGCTGTTTTCAGGCTTTGTGTTGTTTATCCTTATATTTGTTAGTCGCCATTAAAGTGACTAAATCAGCCCTTCATTTCTGCTCAATGCAGATAAGTGTTGATGGAATCGGACTGAATGGGGAACATGCTGTTTACAGCAGGCACTATGTGTCAGTATGCTACAGCAGTTCCTGTCTAAGTTATTTAGAGTTATAGGAATGGAGAATAGAAGCGTGGGCCTGTTGGCAGAGCTGGAACTGCTTGTTTTTTGTTGGCAATATTTGGTGATTTTCTTGCTGCTTGTGTTTTACTTCTTGGCATTTTTCCCTAAATAAGTTTTTTTCAGAATGATAGCAGTATAGATTTACTGTCCTTTGAAAATAACTCAACACAAAACCATTAATGTCTAAATACAGGGGTTGGACAATGAAACTGAAACACCTGGTTTTAGACTACAATAATTCATTGTCCTGACAGACAGTTCTGGTGGAAACAGGAAAGTTGAGTTGCAAATTGAATTCTGCCGTGATTTAAGCAGCCGTGGTTTTATGTTTTTTGGATACAATCCTGTTGGATGTGGTTGGTCCTTCTTGGTGGTATGCTGACATTACCCTGGATACCGTGGCTCTTGATACATCACAAAGACTTGCTGTCTTGGTCACAGATGCGCCAGCAAGACGTGCACCAACAATTTGTCCTCTTTTGAACTCTGTCACCCATAATGTTGTGTGCATTGAAATAATTTGAGCAAAACTGTGCTCTTACCCTGTTAATTGAACCTTCACACTCTGCTCTTACTGGTGCAATAATGTGCAATTAATGAAGATTGGCCACCAGGCTGCTCCAATTATCCATGAAACCTCCCACACTAAAATGACAGGTGTTTCAGTTTCATTGTCCAATTCACCAAAAGCTGTGCAGATTGCATCACCACTTTCCATGTAAGGATGCCCCACAGGTGCTCAATTGGATTTAGGTATAGCGACATACTTGACCAGTCTGTGAACTTTATTTTCAGGTTCCTCAGCAAGGTCATTGTTGTGTTACAGAACTGTCAGGCGGTCCTAGAGACAGGGGATCATGCTCAGCTTTAGAATGGTGGAATATACTGGAATTGTTCAGCAAAATGTTTGCAGCATTTCTGGTTTATCAGCTTCAGCAGAGGCCTCTTGGAAGAAAACCATGCAAAGCAAGTTGATGCAGTGTGCAGCGTATGATCTCACCACTTGGATATGAAACTAAACACTAAACTTTTTTGGTCGGCCCTGGGAGACCTAGTTAGGGTGTTCAAACCCGTCCTGGAAAACTGCTGTATGATACTGGCTGTTATATCTGTGTGCTATATCTCATTTTCAGGGTGTTGGAAATCTTTTTATAGCCTAGACCATGTTTGTGGAGAGCAACATTTCTATTTCTCACATCCCATCCTCAGAGAGTTCTTTGCCATGAGATGCCATGTTGATTAGCCAATGGCATGTATAAGAGACTTGTATGCAAAACATACAATTTAACAGCCCTTTTTTTCATTGACACATGAAACCTTGTAAGACCAAGGAACCCTTGGTGACACCAGTAGAGATGCTATTCTCTCTGTTATAGCCAGTGGAACATTAACACTATGCTAAAGCTGCTATTATAAGGTGATTTCAGCATTTAGCTACGTTTCACCCAAGTTGTACCCATTGCTGTGAGAGATATGTCTCGAATTGTCTAGAATTGCAGCCCTGCTAGCACTAGGTTGTGGAGCATTAAACTGTGCTCTCTGGAACAATGGAATGATGATAGTAGATACAGTTATTTCAACCAAAGCAGGGTAATCTTTGAATAAACAGGTGTCCTGGTCCTTTTCTCGATATAGTGTTAAACATTTTTTCTCCCCTCTGCTATCCCCCAGCAGCACCCATTTCTCCCAGCAGCTTTTAAACACGCCCCTCCATCACGGGGTGGAGGGCGCTCCACAGAACACGCTCAGCCAGAACCAATCGCAGCAGCCTGGTGGAGGCTAATTCGTTTCTGAGGAACACTTGGAGAGAGTTAATTAGACAGGCATGGCGATCCGTCCTGGCGGAGTTTAGTGCGAATGGGCCGGTTCGCCGGCTTCCTTTAGGGGCCGTGATTATTGCAAAGCATGTGTGAATCACTCACACTACGCCATGACAGACAGAAACGCTGCCAAGCAGGGGAGAGAGAGAGTCGGAGAGTACAGGTGTTTGTCATTTATTAAATTTGCCAGGGATTTAATTCTGCTAGCTCACATTTTAATTACATTTCTATCCTAATAAATTGTGTTGGGTTCCATTAAATGTCTAGCAGGTGTCGTAGACGGCCCCTGGAATCACCTGTTTAGGAAAACATCCAGCTATCAGCGCAAACCCTTTTAAGAGAAGGAAGGAAGGAAGGCCTGGTAAATATTTAATATTTAATATCCTTAAAGCCTGACTCAAGCTTTATTGGACCATATCGTCTTAAGATAGAACGCTCTCTGTGAAATTATTAGATTAGAGATTTCCTTGTGAAATTGAGCTCAAATGTTTGTGTGCTTAAGTTGTGGATGTAAAATCACTTCTAATATGTAAATATTAATTAAAAAGATAGACGTGTTGGATTGCAACAGAAGAAAGAAAGATAAAAGTTAGCAGAAACAACACATGATTAAAGTATCATGTATTCTATAGCGATCTATATTTTATCATCCATGCAGCTTGATTTAGGGTGTGTCACTTTGTATTTGGTATCATGAGAACACAAAAAATGCGTCTTTCTCGGGATGAAATGCGCAAAAGGCATGTACAAATTCATCACCACTTAGTTAATCATGGATGTGTTTTGGGCAAAAGGTGAAATAAACCAGCTAGCGTGTCACTTCCCAGGTGTGCTCTGACTGGATTAGTATTTTAACGGCACAGCGTTTCTGCGCTTCTCAGCAGAGGAAGCTGACCTGTGCATTCATGCCGTAATAGGCTAAACTGCTTTATTGTGCTGTATTTGTTTAGATTTTAAATGGATCTGGATCCTTTGCCAGAGAAAGTCAGTTTAAACCAGTTCTTCAAAATACAGTACCACTCAAACGTTTGGACACAATTTTTTTTCCTACATTGTAAATTAAGAAGGAATGAAGGAACACATGTAGTAGGAATCGTGTAGTAAACTTTCTTATATTTTAGTTTTCTTAGTTGAGAAGTTCTTTCCATTATATAGATAAGAACATTACTCAAATAGGACTACTCACTGTATACTAACACTACCTCTTCTGCCATCTAGGAAGAATTTCTTATTTGAAGAATCTAAAATGTAAAAAATATTCTGGCTTATAGGGGTGTGCAATATCATATCATACCTACCCGTAATTTTCATACTGTTCTCATTTCCCATTATATATCTATATCTAGAGACTATATCTGTCCAGTATCATTTATTTTACTTTAATCCTGGACATATGGAGATATTTGAAGTGTATTATTAGGATTATTAGTATTAGTATTATTCGAAATTCTGGATCATTGAATTCTGTTTTAAATATTGTGATATTATTTTAGAGCCATATCGCCACCCCTACTGGCTTAACAGTAGTAAGTCAAGTAAATAATAACATATGATTTCTTTATAGTTTGGATGACTTTAGTATTAATCTACAATGCAGAAAATGTTAAAATAATGAAAAACCATAGAATTAAAATGTGTCCAAACTTTTGGCACTGCATAGTTTTGACATGAAAAATTAAAAGTTATCACCAGTACCAAAATTGCACAGCCACATTAAGTATATGTTTTTTAAAGTATATAGAATAAGTAAGTACAATTTAAGTATAAAGAGAAAAATCTAGACTTTAATACATGTTTAGTTCAATTTCTATTGCAAAAAGTAAATTCAGTAAAGTGCATTTTGTTCACAATTGTTGTCTCTGCAGCATGGCTATTGTTCCACTGTAATCAGAGAGATGGGCAGGCAATCCAGTTTAACTGCTTGGCATTGTGGGTAATCATAATGGCCTCCCACAGCTGGTTTCCAATGGTGGCAGACCCCAGGCTAACACAAAGCACTGTCCCCATGTCCAATCAAATCTCCCTTCCCAGATCCATTGATTCACAGGAGCGCTTCCATTAGCTCGTACCAGCGACTGCGCTTCTGAAGCAGCTGCTTTTTGTTATTCAAATAGTGCTCTCAACCCCGGCAGTTTATTCACACGTCGGGTTAGCGCATATTTAATTGATGTGTTCGGGCTCGTCGTCAGAGAGCTTGACATTCACAAGTGATTTGTTTCATTACAACCGAAAATCTCCCCAATCCATCAGGGACTTCCTGACATTTTGATGTGATTCCATGCCATTTATTGTATTCTTGTGCTGCAGCGATGTAACAAAGGATGTTATTTAGCTCAGAGATTGAAATTGTTTATTAGAGTACATATTTTAAAGCTTCTATTTGTGATGGAAGCTCTGCAGAGGATTGGCCCACAATTAATCAGGTTTTTGCATAGCCATGGGTGTGCAGTTCCTCCAGATAGTTAGTTAGTTAGTTATGCTATGAATGATTCCCTACCTAGCTGGCATTTCACCATTGAATTATGTTATGGTTGAATCAACGTTGGATTTGGTGTTGGTTTTAAAAAGTGAAAATTCTCAGGTTAACAAAGTATTAACAATCAACTTACATTACTGTAGTAAATCTGAGTATAAAAAAAAGTTACCCAACACTACCAATCTGATTGAACAGCATTGTTTCAACGTTGAAACAGCAACAGACACTACTTTAGTCATATTTCAGCCACATTTCTACGTTGAAGGTCGGTTGTGTGCCAGCTGGGAAGGGTGCTAAAGGATTACACTCTATATAACTAGGTTATAGTTGTCTTGATTTAAATGTGCAACCCCAAATCAGAAAAAAAGTTGAGAAGGAATAGAAAATTATTACATTTAAAACAGTATGAAGCACAAAATATTTAGTTTTTTTTGCATTTCAGGCCTGCAACACATTCCAAAAAACTAATCTAATCTTACCATCCCTTCTCACAACACTTCTCACACAAAAAAAAGACGTTTCTGGTGTTATTTTGTCTTGCAGCATGAGGTTTTACATTGTCTTATTGAAAAACACATGTAGAAAGGACAACATAATACCTGTAATAATAAATATTTGTTAACTTGTCTTGTAAGTGTAAGTGAGAAGGAATGGCAAAGTAATTATAGAGTGTTAAATTGTTTTTTGTCCCATTTTTTGTTTCATTTTTCCTGCAAACTCAACAATGTACACAATTACTATCACATTTATCGTTTAAAAATTCTCCAAACATTATCTACTAGGGAAAGAACAGGACTATAGGCAGGCAGGCCAGATGAGTACATGTACCCTCTTCTTCCACAGCCATGCCTTTGTGCAGCATGTGGTTTTACATTGTCTTGTTGAAAAATGCATGTACATAGGACAACATAACACCTGAAAATAACACCTTAATTGATTGGTATTCTCTTTGCCAAATTGTCTTGTAATTAAAAGTGAGAAGGAACGGCAAAAAAAAAAAAATTACAGACTGGTAAATGCTTTATCGTAACAAAAGAAAAAAATTTAAGCGAGGATAGAAAATGATTACGTTTTAGACAGTGTGAACCCAAGATATTTTAGTCCTGTATTTCAGGCCTGCAACACATTCCAAAATACTTTGATTTTTTTTTGTACAGTAAAGAATTTCCCACTTTCTAATCGTATCATTCCTTTTCACAACCCTTCTCACAAAAAAAATATGTTTGACCCTAAGAATTCCAAGCGATGACGTGTTTTAAGTGTTATTTTATCCCATTTTTTTTCTGCAGCATGTGGTTTTACATTGTCTTATTGAAAAATGCATGTACATAAAACAAAATAACACCTGAAACACTTAATTACTTGGTATCTTCTTTGCCAAATTGTTTTTTAAGAATAAGTGAGAAGGAATGGCAAAGAAATTATAGAGAGGTAAAATGCTTTACTGCCCCATTTTATTTTTATTTTTTATTTTTTTTAAATGGTCTGAAATGCAGGAGTAGATAGTAGAGTAGTAGAAAACTGAAGTTAAGCAGATAAAATCTTATATTAGATTTTTCTCAATTTTCCATACTGTCCCAACTTTTTCTGATGTGTGTTTCTAAATACTGTACATTTTAATAGACAGACTGCTTTAGCTCTTACAGCATGTTCACCATCTTCCTTGTAGTAATTCCATATTGAAATTCTGTGGGTATACATAATTTATTTTCTCATAATTCAATTTCCAGCTTTACGCAGGCTGAACTTTCTTAAACTAGCACCAGCAGAGCGAGGAAATTGATGTAAAAACTTGAATATTTCATGTGGGAGACTTTATCATTAACTTTAAATTGACCTGGACATGTCCAGAAGGAAAGGGAGTTTGGCCCGGAGTCAAATATGGATAAATAAGGCGGGCTGATAAAGGCTTGTCCAGAAGTCTTCAGAACTTACCTGCTGAATTGGCGCTTTTGCCTCCCTCATTTTTACCAGTCTCAGCCAGCTGCCCATTACTGAAGTCGTTTTCCAATTTCATGTCTCTCCAACACGGAGATGATCACGGACGCTTGCAGATTCAGGCTGTTTTAATGCTAGGGCTTTTTAGTGGCGTGAGCAATTCCCTGCAGCCTACAGTCAATCCTGTTAAAGTCTTCATAGGCAAATCAGTTCAGTCTGTGGCCAACTTTGCATCGCTGTTGGGCAGATATATCCACTCATACAGGACCAGCCTTCCATCTGTTTAAATGTGAAGAGATCATATTTTACATTTTACATTTACATGGATAAAATCTAATAAAAACTTCCGGCTTGTTTGGCTACTGCGCTTTCACAGATCTCCACATCATTTTAAAAAATTCAGAGCTTGCCCTGCTAGCACACTGAACCCCTTTTACATTTGCAATGTAAGCAGCAAGCTGATTGGCTCTTTGTGTTGAAGAATGGGACTATGTGATGAAGACAATAGTCATCTTCATCACCAGCGTTGATACCTGTATTACTTACCTTCTTATACCTATTGATACTTACCGGTTATACTTACCCTCTTATACCTATCGATACTTACCTGTTATACTTACCTTTTTATACCTTTTTTTTTGTCTCTGGGGCAAGCTGAAGGGCCCTCGGCTACCTCAGGGAGGGGTAAGGGGTAGAGTAATCCTTAAAAGGTAACATCAAAAAGTAATGTTAGCATTCATGTCGACATTTGTAAAATCATTCTTTCTAAGGCCTTATGTAAATATTATAATTTCATGTCTTATGTCTGGAACCTCTGAAGCCTAGCCATTTTCCCCCTGTATATCTAGAAATGGTGTGATCCATTAAATTAGGGGCAGGGCTAATTGATTAAGAGGCACTGGGTAAGCTTTGGTTGGGGGAGGCTGGCTCAGTTATGGCTGACCTGATGCTGAGAGGGGGCACAGGTGTGGGTCGAGCTGGAACCGAGTTGTGAACCTATGGCCTTGCGGCCTTGGTTTTTACCTGTACTGAAACTAGTCAGGAATTTTAACTGCGTTTATTTTCCGTTTTGCACAGTTTTTGTTTGTATTTTTCACTCGCACTGTAAATAAAAGCTCACCATTTGATCTGCTGGATTCACTGCATTTTTTCCCCCCTTGGTCCCTACCTACCCGCTGACTTCGTGTCCCTGAGCTCGGGGTTCGGCGAGGCAGCGTCACAGACTATGAATGGATGCTTTGATCCAGGTTTATATCTGATTTTTTTTCTCCCTCTATTTCAGCCTGTATCTGAAGAGTTCCAGAATGGGGAGGGCTTTGGATACATAGTGGCTTTCCGAGCCAACGGGACTCGAGGGTGGAAGGAAAAGATGGTGACTTCGGCAGACTCCACCACCTACAAGTACAGGGATGAGACATTTCCACCCCTGACCCCGTTTGAAGTGAAGGTGGGCGTGTACAACAACAAAGGCGATGGACCCTTCAGTAAAGTCGTCACCGTGTTCTCTGCAGAAGGAGGTAAGTTTATGGGTGACCTGATCTTCAGAGACCTGATCTGACCTAATGGGAAAGCAGCAGTGTAGATGTTTAATCCATAGAGCCTGAATGTAAAAAAAAACATGTGACAGTTGTTCAGCTTTATAACTATGTATGTTTAATATACGGTAAGTTTAATATGCCCTAAAACAGAGCCATGTGGGTCTCCACAACATAGTATAAAACAACAGCAACACAAGCTTCTACATTAGGCTTAATAATTCAATTATTAATTCATCGACTTCAAGCTAAAAATGCAAATAGCTTGTCTAGAAAAGTAATGCAAAATAATAAGACTCTCTTAAGCAGATAAATGAACATGAATCTATTGGCATAATTCCTAATATCAGGAGTTAAATAGAGAAGAATAAAGATACCAGCATTGAGTTGTGGAGCGGTGAACACCTGTGTTCTCTGAAATGATGGAGCTCCAACCAATACTTTTGGGATTTGGCTAAATTAGCAGTATTAGCATGTAAACATTTCCAGCGGCATCACTAGCTGTTTTTAGGGGGACTCAAGCCCCATAAAAGCCTTAAAAAACGCCCCAGCACCCCAAAAAGTGAAAAAGTGAAAGCATGTGTCTCTGATAAGCTAAAAAAAGGCTTTAAGAACAAAAATACAGCAGTGTCACCCTCACATTGTGAATGATAATCTCCGCTGAGCATGCACACACAAAATTAAATAACACTTTTTATTCTGTTATTGTCTGACATGATGTCCCACTCCTGACACATTGTGTGTGTGTGTAAGTAGGTGTTTGTGGCCAGTCAGTCAGTCACAAATATTGGGTATTTTTTTATAAAGTAAAGAGCAGGTCCAGGTTCAGGTAAAAGAATAAGGTGAAAATAAATGATGGGACGTCATTGCTCAGCTTGAGCAAATGTCCTAAAATCCATACTGAATTTTGAGTGACTTCCTGTTAGACCACATAATGAAGTATGCATCTGTAGGAGGTATTTTTGATATAAAAAAATTAAAATGTGTCTCCAACAGTTTTATATCTTTATATTCCATTTCTTTTCATTTGACACACTCATCCCTCCTGGGAGCTCTCTTTAAATTAATTTATAGTTCATGTTTTCTTTTAGCCCCTGAACTTGTCCAATCCTCTCAGCGTACTTAGTTTGTACTGTTTTTAAAGTTGCCAGTCTTTTACAAACTGTTCCTAACGGTTATTGTCAACACTCAATCACAACAGATCAAATGAAAATAAATTTAAAGTGAAATTATTCACGTGTGAGTCCTTTTTAAAAGTTTCTGTTACAGACATTTTAAAATCCAGGTGATTTTTGATGGACAGTTAATCTATCAGTAATTATACATCAGCCCAAGACTTATGGTTCCACTGCTGTTTACACAGATGAAGGAAGACATCAGTCAAATCATGTCTCGCAGCTGTAAATCTCTGCTCAGGTCTTTTAAATAAGTGATCCAGCACACAGTAATAAAAATGCAATAGCCTGCTTACAGTACAGTTCCCTGTATAATAAGTTTGTCAGATGGCGGGATCATGCCTCTCAGCAACCTTTCACGTTTCCATAATTAAAATATTTCCCTGACTGTAGAAGGGAAAACACATCACAACTTTTCTTAAACAGCACCCAGAGGAACTGTGCTTTATGTAAATGTCTCCAAATTATGAAAAAGATAAAGTACACTCATTTTAGCAGAAATTGGATAATGTGTTATTATGGCATAGTGCATTTTTAGTCATTTTAGGAGAATCAGGTTTACATTCCAACCCTAAACTTCACTATAAAGTTGACACTACTGTTCTAAAGTTGTGTATTAAACATCCAATATTTACAGTGATTAGCGTAATTTAGATTCAATTTAGCCAATCAACAATGACTGAAATGTTTATGTGTATGAGTGATTAAAATATATTAGAGTGAAAGGAGGAGTTTAGTGGGGAAGACTGTACAAGTGGAAAAAGGGTCTAGCCTGGATACAAGATGGGATGGAGATGATTGGGCATGGAGGCGTACAGGTTCTGTATGGCATCCTGCAAAACACATTTACCCACAGATGTTGCTGTAGCTGGGCCTGTAGATCCTACTCTACACTTGTAGGTTGCTGAATCTGGCATTGAAGCTTATAAATGCGTGATTTGTGATAAATCTGGTGACTGGACAGACCAAAGAAGAGTTACAATCTGGCAAAGACATTTCTAAAAAACACTTGCTGTGTGTAGGCGAGCATTATCCTGCTGAAAAATGGCAGTTGGAAGCCTTACCATGTAAGATTAAGACAACACATTTCATTTGAGCTGTGAGTGTCCCTCGTATCACTACTAGGAGTGACTGAATGTCTTATGTGAAGCTCACCAGATTGTCACACCAGCATTTGGGGCAGTGTGTTGCTCAACACCAATGGTGGGATTGAAGTGCTCACCATGAGGCCTTCATGCTCAGACCTGACTGTCACCAGATGTATCCCATAGAAAAACTGGATTCACTACTAAACTGCGATACAGTTCCAGTCCATAGCAGCCCACACTTCTTGTATATGACATCACTGCTAAGGCTACCAGTGGTGTGCAGTGAGGCCCTTCTAACCCTTCAGAGAAGGGGTGACAATAAGTGCATGTAATTAAATTGAATAATTTTTTATCAGAAAATATATATTATAGTTATTGTAAGTGTATGGACTTATTTTATAAATTAACTAAAATAAAAATCAGCAACTAGTTCAAAGCATTAGTCTGTGTTTTTCAGTTGCTACAGGACTCTTATCTGACTGACAACAGTACTGACCAATCAAAGCTTTTTAAAATGGCTTCTGCCCCCTTGTGTCTGCTCGTGGACCCTTCTCCTGATTTTGAGTGCATTGTACAGGCATGTCAGGCAGGCACGGTTAAATATCTCTCACCAAGAGGTACACTACCTAAAAGTAAGGTAAGGGACTTAACTGTATGTCGAATTTTGCAGAAACTCCGGTAACACTTTCTATGAATCAGGTATCTATAAAGCATTATAAATGCATTCATAAAGCTTCATAAACTATTCAGAATGCTTTATAACACTTGACATAAACCTTTCTAACTATACACATTTGTTTACTATCTCAAACATAAAACTTGGTTATAACACCACAGTACAAAGCTTTATATCACAAAGTGATATAATGCATTATAATATATTCATATTTACTGTTCTTAACATTTTTGGTCAGACCTAATTCAGGTTCATAAAGCTGTTGAGTTCCTTCACATAATGCTTTATCAAGATCCACAGCGATGCCTTCCCTCTAACTGCTATATGTTATATGTTATATTAAAATTGTTCTGTGAATGCACATAACATCTAATGAACACTTATAAGCACTTTTCACAGACTTTGGGTACATTGATGGGTTATTCCACATTACCAAAGGTGTATAACAAATTGTAAAGCTTCAAAAGTGCTTTTCACAGTCTCTTTATAATGCCTATGGTAATGTGGAATGACATCACGTTTTCACGAGTCTGTGAAAAGCACTTATATGTGTTCATTAGATGTTATGTGCATTTACAGAACTATTTTCATTATAACATATGACAAATAGCAGTTAGAGGAAAGGCATCGCTGTGGATCTTGAGAAAGCATTACGTGAGTGAACTCAACATCTATTAAGCTTTATGAAACAGGTCTCACCAATAATGTTACGAACAGCAACTACACATATATTATAATGCATTATATCGCTTTGTGCTATAAAGCTTTATGCTGTGGTGTTTTAACATTTTTATTTTTGAGATTATAAAAATGTATGTATAGTTAGAAAGGCTTATGTCAAGTGTTTTAAAGCATTATGAATGGTTTTTGAAGCTTTATGAATGCATTTATAATGCTTTATAAATACCTTATTCATAAAAAAAGTGTTACTGCAACTTCTTGACCATGGGTTCTGACTCCAAAAGACAACAGTAGCCTTTTGGGCAGGTGGTTGTGGGGTATTCAGTGTAGTACTAGTTGAATTCTTGTTGTGTGTGTGGCTAACGCTAATGCAATGGATACGTCGTCATGTTTCTGTTACCTCTCCGACGTCCTCCGCTGTGATCTGACGTCCACCGCTGTGATCTGACGTCCATCCCAGCACGGCTCTTCCCCGTCCCACCAGTCCACGCTCTCGCGGGCAATTTACACTTTCACCCGTCGCCCGCACTCACCCTGCCAACACACAGGGGGCTTTTAGCGCCTGAGTGCTAAGCGCGTCATCAGCAGTCGCGTACCCAGACGTGATTATACATGTGCTTTAGCCGCGTGGAGAGAAACAGAGAGAGCTGTAATTTTTGAGCTGTTTCTCAGCAGGGTGCCTGTCTGACATGCCCGCCTGTCGCTGTGTTCAAACAGAGCCCCGGGAAGCCCCCACTGAGGTGAAAGCGTCTGCCATGTCGTCCTCCGAGATCAAGGTGATATGGATGGCGCCAAACCCCGGTCCTGGAAGACCTCAGGGGTATGAGGTAGGAGAAAAATGAGAATAAGAAGCACAACATGATGCCACCTTCTTGTTTTTTAAGCTCCACTGATCATAAAGGACACTATAGTTCTGTTTTTCAGTGTACTTTATTATTATTATTATTATTATTATTATTATTATTATCTGCCTTTCACCCTGTTCTTTATTGGTCAGGAACACGTAGGAGAGACCACCACACACTGAAAAAAAATGGAGTAGGATTTACTTAACAAAACTAAGGAAAGTAAATGACAGAGCATATATTCAAGCAATTTTTGCTCATAATTCTCATAAAGTGTATTTAAATAAATTTTTTCTAGTAAATGTTACTCGATTAATCAGATTTTACTCAGTGTTTCTTAGTAGATTTTACTATAACAATGTAGCGCCACATTCTCCCATGGCTTTTATTATTTACTTAAAATTAGTAGTTAAAAAAAGTAGTCATTTTGAAATTCTTTAGTAATTCTTAGCTGCCAAATATTTGATTTATTGTAGTATTAATTTCTGTAGGTGTATATACATGGCATATAATTTCACAAAAAAAAAAAAAAACACACACAGGTTTGAATTATAACAAAAAGATTTTTTTTTTTTTTTCGTTTTGCCCCAGTAAAGTAATGCATCTTTGTTTACCAGTCCAAAAAACTAATGTTATCTGCTCCCTGAAATGCTCGCTGTCTCCGTAGTTTAAACTGCAGGGAACGCAAAAATGCATAAGTATAAACGCAAGTGGCTGCATAGGGCACTTGCACAGGCTACGCCATAGACAACACGTTGATCTGACTTGACCGGGAACCATAAATTAGCCTTTAGTGTGTGTTTTGCTGGTACAAGTGGGTCAGACACAGACAATGTGCAGCAACAGATGAGCTAGAATGAACAGTAAGGGAACACAGAGTTTAAAAACTCCAGTAGCACTGCTGCTGTGTCTGATCCACTCGTACAAGCAGCACAACAGACACCAACACTTCATACACCTCATACACCACCATCCTGCCAATCATCTTCACTGCAGTACTGAGAATAAATGCCCCACCACCCAAATAATAGAGAATACCTTTTTATATGAAACTGTCTACCACCTCCTATAAAGAACTATACTATGCGCATTAGCTTAAAACATAGCCTAAAATAAAAAAAAACTATAAAATAAAAATAGCCAAATTTACTCTTACTCTAACAAACATCTATAAAAATAGGTGTGATTATGATTTTGTAATTTTATGTCTTTGCTAATTAGTTAAAAGTAAAAGTCAATTTTCTTTCTTTTCTCCTTCTTTGTTTTTTAAAGGGAAACAACTTTGTGCAAAAAAAGCTACTTTTTTACTTTCTCTTCACATTCTTTCTTTTCCTTTTTCTCTTTTTTCACTTGCTTGTATTACGAAACGTTCTTGTGCAAATACTATTAACAATAATAAAAGAGAGTGAGAGTAATTTTGTCATATTGAAAGAGAGAATGAGTGAGAAATCACAACTCGCGCTTTCTGTCTGTAATTTTTATAGATTTCTTTCTTATGTTTTCCTCTCAATATCTTTTCAGGAGCGTGCGTTTGCTCAGTGTGAATAAAGAGGGATGATTGTATAACGGGGAAGAGTGCTATTGTGTCCTCAGGAAAGGAATTATCGCCTTTCATAGCCGGGGGGATATTACATGCTCCACTATTACACTATTCATGCAAAATGCATGACAGTTATTTAAAGTAAATGATACAGTATTAGATAAAAGTGGCAGGCTCTCTTATCCCCCGTTCGCCCGGGCTCATCAGTGCCCCTCAGTCCCACTCGCCCTCCGTATCTCCGAACGGTGCCGGTCGGGAGAGACTGATGTGTTTCATATCTCTACAGGTGAGCTACTGGAAGGACATGGAGCAGGAGGAGTCGGGGAAGAAGAAGAGGACGGTGGGGAACGAGACGGCCATGCTGCTCTCAGGTCTGGACGGGAACACGGTGTATCTGATCACAGTCAAAGGCTTCAACAGCATCGGTCAGGGTCCGCCCAGCGCTGCTATCAGAGTCAACACAAAGAAAAACCGTGAGTTAATTCACATCAATACTCAAACACTGCAAACACTATGAACCCATTTATATATATATTTTTATTTTATACTATATACCAATATAAGTTCAATATTATTATTATTCCTGTGACGTCACAGTCCTTTCCATGGGCTATTTCCAATCAGGTTAATTTGAAAACACTTTATAATAAATGTACGTTTATTAACCATACTTACTTATTAATATTTAACACTAGTTAAGACATTATCAAACATTAGTCATTTTGTTAACATTGGGGGCACCTAGTGGTCTAAAGCGCTGCCACTATGATCGAGAAATCACTAGATCAGTTCCCGGTCATGCAGCTTGCCGTCAGCTGATGTAGCCCTGAGAGAGCACAATTGCCCTTGCTTTCTCTGGGTGAGTCTCATAACTCATAACTTCTAGGGTGATGTCGATCAGCACAAGGCGTCTGAGAGCTGATGTATCAGAACCCAGCCGCTGCGCTTTTCTCCAAACTTGCGCTGTGATGCTACTCTGCAATGCTGCATCAATAGCAGTTCGAAAATAGGCAGTGGCTGACTTCTCATGTATCGGAGGAGGCATGCGCTAGTCTTCACACTCCTTGTGTTGTGGCATCACCTGTGATGGGGATATACAGCTGAGTAGCAGCTAGCTAAATTGGGAGAACAAATATGAGAAAATTAGAAAAAAATCTTAAAAAAAAATTGTTAATATTCTTAAGAATTACACTTTAGTAATGTTTCATAACGTCTTTAACATTACTAAAAGGACCAACAAGGCTTTTATTTTGTATGTGAACTTATAAAATGAACAGGGTGTATCATCATATATTAATACAGCATGCTAAGTTTCAACCATGATGTTCCCATTTGAACTGTGCTGTACGTCACTGTATTCTGTGTGGGTTTTAGCTTCCAAAACATTCTCCTGGCCCCATTTCCACACCCTGGGATGCCAGGTGTAGAAACAAACATTTTTCTGCAGCCATGCAGACCATAGACTGTTGTAGCAACCATAACTGGGAAATTTACCACAATAACTAGCGTAATTTTTTAAGTTCAATTCAGTATTCGAGTAGCAATAATGAAACACATCTTGTTTAACTACTCTAGCAGTCTGTAGTAACAATAAGTGAGAGAAAAAATATAAACCTATTACGAACTTCCTGTTAATCTCTTTCACCCAGAGCTTCAATGCGCATCCAGATTAATGGTGCTTTACTGCCACAACTTTGGTTTGCTTACTGCCCCACATTAGGGGTAACAGCTGCACTTATGTGTGTAATAATAACGTAGACCCAACTAAAAAATTATTAAATAAGTTATCAACTATTTTAATAATCGATTTTAACTGATTAGTTGTTGCAGCCCTAAAGTGCAAACCATAATAACAATAAGTCAAAAATACTCTCAAAACAATTTGGTATAAAACGTTTAGTTTTTCAGGGACAGAGCTACAATCTGGACCATCAGGAGGTCAATAAGGACCAGTCTGAGATCCATTTATATAAACACCCCTTTAATCCTTATAAGTGCCGTTTTTTACTGCTGTGTTTCTGCACTATGAATAAAAAGGATAAAAAAACTCTGCTCTTTTTTTCTGTTATATTTTACTCTACTCTTTATATGTCCAGCTCCAAGCCTGCCACCAGGTAACGTGATGTGGATTCAAGAGGGCAACAATGTGTCTTTATCTTGGGATCCAGTGAAGGCCATGGAGAACGAGTCAGACGTTATTGGATACAAGGTGAGGTCGATCACCTTTATATTAATACAGGAGGCACATTAATTAAATCCATTAATGAAGGTCCTCGTGGCTTTTCACTACCTATGTGTGCTGCTTTAGCTTTATTTATTATTTTCCCATGGCAGGTGTTACTGCGTCAGGAGGGGCGGGGTCACAGTCAGGTGATGCGGACCCCAAACTCGGCCGCGGTGCTGGTGCTTCCTGAAGGAGGCACGTACATCATCGTGGTGCGTGCAGTCAGCGAGGGGGGCGAGGGGGCCGCCAGCTCTGAAATAAGAGTACTCACATCCTCAGGTAACAGTTCTAACATAAAGGGAAAAAAAATCCAATTCCTGCTGTTTTTGCCTCAAAATGATCCATCTCTCTGGGTTAGGATATTCTGGTTTTGATTTGTCCTACACAGAGCAGATGTATGGACATTTGAGGGATGGGATGTTTTAATTTATTTGGCCTCTTTTAACCACAGGCACAGCTCCCCTTCTCTGGAAGTGTAGATGGTGGATACATGTTATGTTGTGGAGCTCGACAACATCCAGTCTTATAGCTTTGTGTGTAAAAGCACAGCTGTAAATAGCTGTAAATAAGGTTAGATGTCAATTAAGGGTTGCATTTTCTCTAGTAACTCTATACATGAACAGGATATATCATCAGATATTAAGGAAACATGCTGAGTTAAAGCACTGATAAAGCTCCTGTCAGTAGAGTTTCAGTCATTATTTTTATTTGTGCATTTTGAACTATGGAAACATGTGAGCTGGCTATTTTTCTGCTGAACAGGTAATCACTGAGCTTCGGTAAGGTTGCTGACCACAGCAATTTGCTAACACCCCAATCGTAGTAGAGACATTTTTAACACCTAATTTCTCTGTGTTTCTGTGTCTTTTTCTAGTTATTGTGATGAAAATGTGTATGTGCTGTTTGTGCGTAAATGCTGCAGTAGAGAGGGCAGACCACCCAAACTGTGGACTAACTATAGACGTATTATAGACTGACTATAGACAGACAGCTTTGTAAATTATATATATATATATATATATATATATATATATATATATTTTTTTTTTTTTTTTTTTTTTTTTAGTTAGTTTACATTGCAACAGATCAGCTGTAAGCTTAATTATTTGCCAAAAATCACCCTCTCTTTTTAAAACAATAAATGTTTACAATCATACTAATAATCATTTATTATTTTACAGTACTAAAATGACTTTTCTTTCAGTTTTTAGTTTGTTTGTTTTCCAAAATTCTGCACAATGCATTGACTGGACCTGAATAGCTTAAATGGAAATAATAAAAAAGAAAAAAAATTAATACTATGTAATATCTAGTAATATCTTTTGAGAGGTAGTGTATAGTATATGTAGAGCCACTATATTGGAACAAACTGACATTATGATATTATTGTGCTATTGCGCTATTATTAACAGATTTTAATAATCCAGTATATCTATCTATGTTATTAAATTCTAAAATTCCTCAGATCCACCAATAGAACTATAGTAGTTTTTAACCGTATTGGTATAATACTTTAAATATAATAAAATCTTGGTGTGTAATAAGGATTTTCATAGGAAATGAGGGACTGTGTGTATTCAAGACTAATAATATAAATGATGTAATATAAACGTAAAAAAATATATATATATAACAGCTCTGTTGGTATTTTGTGGATGAATAAGCTGCAGATTTGAAGGAAACACAATAAAATGAAGGTTAAAATAAGTATTTTGATGCTACAGAGAAGCTGACGAGAGTTTCAGCACTTGGTGATTTTATGCCGTGCCCTCGTGCGCCAGGTCTGTTGTTAGCTGCCGCTCTCTGCTCCTAAAGTGTGTTTTGAGTGCATGTTAAGTCTGTAATGGCGCGCTTTCGCCGGAGTTCTGGCTTTGTTGTATATGAACAGGTCCGCCTACACATCAGCGGCAAGCGCTCAGCACCTGTATTTTACAGAAACATCCGGTTCACTCTGCCTCTTCATCCGACAGAGAAGAATGTGAAAATGGAGCGCTTGATGGAACGCTGCTGTGCACTGTCCTCTCTGCCTGCCACAATTTCCACTGCCACGCTAGTCCTAATTGAGTTAGTGCAGCCGCTGCAGGAGTTGCTTTAGCTTAATTCCTCTTTAATTAGCTTCCCCCTGCACACCTACACCGCACCGCAGCCAATTACGCTCCCTCCACGCTCAGGCGACACCGCACATTTAAAGTTTACTATCAGTCGGACAGTAGAACTAACAAGGCATTCCGGAGAAAATGTGCCTCAATTAGAGCTTTTTTTTTTCTTCACAAAACCTGTATTATAGCATCAAATTAAAAATCACATTTCGCTACGCCACCTTACTCTCGGCTTCTGCTTCCAGCGTCAACTATACAGCAAATCTCAGCTCAACACACAGCAGACTCATAATAGCCTTATTAAGAGTGTGGAGGGGAAATAACAATAAGCTATGAATTTTAAAGTGATGGATTTGATCATGTTTTGAGTGTGGAAGATGTAGACTATGTAGACAAAAGTAATGGGACACCTGCACATTCACTGTTCCTGATATCTGTTTACAATTTAATATACTGTGGTGTGAAAAAAAGTATTTGCATTTTTGTCATACTTATTTTTTTTTTTTAGATTATCAAACAAACATTAATATCAGACAAATATGACAAAAAAGGAAAATGTCCGCCATCTGTTTGTGACCTCAAGCTCAGGTGTACTTGGGTTCTGCAGCAGGTCAATGATCTAAAGCACACAAACAAGTCCATCTCTGAATGCCTTAAAAAAAAATGAAGCCTAGTCAAAGTCTTTGATCTTAAACAGGACGATTTGTCTGAATCTAAATTAAAACAATTTTGTAAAGAAGAGTGGACCAAAACTCCTCCACATAGATGTGAAAAAGCCAGTTATTGGTAAAGCTTGACTGCAGTTGAGTAGCACAACCAACTTTTTTACACAGGGCAAGATTGGTTAGATTTTTTTTTTTTTGTTTAATAAATAAATTATCATTTAAAAATCAAAAACAAAAGAAATCAATCGGGGGCAAAACTTTTTTTCACGCCACTGTATCTCAATATGCAGTACCAGTCAAAAGTCTGAACACACCTTCTTATTATTTTATTTTTTTATTTTCTTCCTACATTGTGAATTAATACAATTATCTGAGGCTGTTAACTCAGACCTAACTCTTGCTCTTTCTTTCCTGGGGCAGTCCTAATGAGTGCCAGTTTCATCATAAAGTTAGTTGAGTAGTTCTTGCTATAATATGTATTAGAACATTACTCAAATAGAGCTATTCACTGTATACCAACTCTACCTCTTCACAACACAACCACTGAGGCTTCTTATACTGAGAGTAAATTACACAATTCGACAAAAATGAATAATGGCTTGAAAAGTAGAGTTTTATTTGACAAAATCATATAACGCAAATTAAACAGTCTGGTTTCTCTCACACATTGATTCTATAAGAAATAGAAATAAGAATAAGAATAAAAAATAAAAATAAAACTTTTCTAGGTCTTGCATAGCACAAAAAAACATTTCTCCTAAATCTCTTGTAATTTAACTATGCATAACCATAACCAGTCATATTAAGACTATGCTTGAAGTGCAAACAGAGACAGAACATTTTTTTTAAATACAGTACAGAGCTAAGGGATTAGTACAACTACCTATGAAACAGTCACGTGTATGATTTACTTACATTATTTATATATGGTTTGTGTCTTGTTGGTCACTCTGTTACCGTTTATTGTTTCCACTGGAGCCAAAATGCAGCCAGACTTACAGCTTAAAAGTAGCAGAAGCATCTTCTATGCAAATGCCTGAATTTTGCTCTTCTGCTGAGAGCTGCTCTCACTGCTCAGCCTCTGCACTCACTGCTATCGCTACTGTGTTGCCAGATCCCGCTTAAAAAGTCCACACTAAACTATTTATTTTATAAAACTATTTTTATATTAAAGAATACTTAACTAGTGAATAGTTAACTTTAGCTGCTCCCAATCATCGAGGAATTATGTGAGGACAGTAATGAATCTCTGTCAACAAATACACTGTATATTGACCTGTCTCTCTCTCTCTCTCTGTAGGTGTGCGGGCGAAGAGTGGACAGCTCTCTGTGCACACTCTGCCATCCAACTTAGTATGGACTCCTTTACTCCTGGTCCTGATGGTGCCTTCTGCCCCCTGGTGAGGCTATCGAGCCATGCCCACCCCCTGCCCACAACCCAGCCCTGACCCCCCCCGCCCCCTCAAAAACACCCTGCTACGGAGGGAATAGACTCTCTCCACTCCACACAGACTGCCTACGCCAGCCTGGACCATCTTCAGAACCTTCAGAACCTGCGGGCTAGCCAAGGGGAACGTTCTTCTGCTTTTTTTTTTTTTTGTGTGTTGTTTAATTTTTATTTTATTTTATTTTATTTCCAAACCGGGACAGATTATCGATTTATTGATTTGGATTATTGGAAACCATCTGCGTCCCATCGGTTATCTCCTCCATACTTACAGTTGTTTTATTTTTTGTGTTTTTTTCTCTTTGGATTATCATTGTAGTATTGTGCTGTACATATGTTGTGCAGTTATGGAATTGACTGTATAAACTGCAAAAACCCCCCAAAAAAACCCAAAGCAGTCCTACCACAGTCTCCACGCAGATCCTGGACCAGTGTGGACGGAGCAGAGCGTGGACTGCGTTTCCCAGTCTTGTAGCTCGGCTGAGGCCTGGCTGAGGCCTTTCCCTGCCCCCCGCAATTGCCCCTCATGCCATCTTTCATCAACTGGTACCCCCCTTGGCTGCCTGAGAAGCACCGCAGTGAACGCTCCATATGGATAAGTGCATTGTTTTCTTATTAACACGTGAAGAAAGTGCGAAGAGGAGGAGGAGGAGAAGAAAAACGGTGGAAAAAAAAAACGAAAAAAAATGTTTTTTATAGTGCCGAGAGTCTTACTATTTCCAGACTTCCTTTTTGTACATCATGTGACCTTTAGGAGATCAAAACAAGGACAGACAGTGGTGTGTGACAGTTTGCATTTGGCTGCGTCAGAGTTTAGATTATTATTTTTTTTTTAGTTGATTAGTTTGTGTTTCTGTTGTTTTTTTTGTTTGTTTTAATATGTTTTTGCTTTGTTTTATAAGGTTTGTATGTATGTGTGTGTGCGTGGTGAGTGTGTGTGCGTGTATGCTTGTGTGTGTGTGTTTCTGACACATGCCCGAGGCTGCTGGGCATCGGCGTGAGTGTTTGAGGTAGGCTAGAGGGCTGTGGGCTCACCTGTAGTGCCCAAACACATCATTAGACCAAGACAAAGACCACTCTGTGACGAGTCATGGTGACAGCTGAAATAAATGTGATGTATATTTTTAATGGGCGTCAGTGTGTGTGTGTGTGTGTGTTCTGCATGCGAAGAGCCGAAAAGTTCAACTTGATTGAAACTAATTTAAAGCATAAGAGCTGTGGTTTCTTTCCCTTTCTTTCCAGAGACATTAGGACTGGACAAAATGGTCAAGAGTAACATTATGACTTTCTCCTTGCTTTACTTTGTAGTTCTATAAATACAGACTGTGCTGGTATGAGTGTATCAGACACAGCAGTGCTGCTGGGGGTTTTAAACACTATAGTAGACACTCTTATGTCGCTGCTCCACCCTGTAGATGTAGTAAAGTCAGAGACAGAACTTTGAATTTGTTGCATCCTCTAGTCCTTCATCAGTGCCAAAAGGACACTGATTAAATTGATGTTTAAAAACTCCAGCAGCACTTCTGGGTGAAAGAAGGATAATAATAAAGTATACAGAGCAGCAGACACAGGAATACAGTCTATAATTATTAATATAGTAATTATTAATATAGAAAGTGTCCTATATGATCAGTGAAGCTGAACAAAATGGATAATGGGTGGGGGTCATAATGTTATGCTTGATCAATGGCTTTTTTTTTACTTAAATGTTTGAGCTCTCCGGATTCTACCAATGAAGTGTGGAGCTACTTTGAGCCTGAATAACAGTGGAAAAAGCGATTTATCTACAGGCGCAAGACATTCTCCGTCTCACTTATTCTAAAGCTTGTTTGGGCTAAGGGCACAAAATACTGGATCTCAGAATGCTGCGGGAGAACAGCGGAGGGCTATTCAACAAAGGTTCGTACTTTTTGGCATGTTTTAATACACCCAAAGTCCGTTTCACTCTGGAGTTCTTCTTCAAGCTCTACACTTACATGGAAGTACTAAAGTATTGCAAGTAGTTCATTCTAAAAAAACTGAAAAGTACAGTATTGAGTTAGTATGTAGTTGTAATAGAACACAGTTAAAAGGTACTCATCATGCTGCAGTACTGCAACCAGCCAGCAGAGGTGCTTGACCTGGGGTAGCTTAACTTTTTGCAGACACTCCATATTTTCATACTTTCATACTTCATGATTTTTCTGGTTTCTGCTGTTGTAATTGGACGATATTGATTGAAATGCTGAACACCACATACTGTAGATTCTAAGTGCAATTCTGACAAGGGATATACTGTAGTGTAATATTAACAAACGACTCAAACCAAAGCTACAGTATATTATACATTCCAGTCCCACATAGATGCATAATTAATTTGTGGAGAAATTTATTGTTTGAATGGTTTTAAAAGCTTGCATTTTAGCATTGTTTGAAATTCCCACTGTAATACAGTACCTGCTGCTAGATCTCATCTGATGTATATATTATAAAAGCTGAATTTGTTCTGATTGTTTCGAGCACTGCTGTCTAATAGATTCTCCCGCGGGCAGTTCGCCTCCTCTCCGACTGCAGCTCCACGTGACCGGCATCCGACTGAACGCGTTCCAGGCATGCGCTTAAAATCAGACGCTGCCACGTTTTTAATGGCCTCATGTACCATCACCCGGAATAATCTTCAGCCCTGACCCGTTTCTTCAGGGCTGCTGGAACGTCTCCATCTCCAGGGATTGTCAGTCAAAATAAATTCCCTTCAAGTGTAATTAATGTAGGAGCGGAGCCGCCTGGGCTGGACCGAGTTTCGGCGAAAGTGCTGAAGCGAATCCCGGCCGTCCCTCAGAGTCCAGCTGGACCAGCTTTAACCCATAGACAGCTCTCTTGTTTTCATGTTGGTTACTCCTCTAACTAAAAATGCACAGTCTGCACAGATAAAATCCAAATCAGAAACTGAGTGGAGACATTTAGAGCTGTTTATTGTTTGAATACTGAGCTACAATACACACCTTACACATCCTTATCTTCTGAACTGTGTATCTGGATGACTGTGTAATAACTGGAAATAAAAGCTGACATGTTGATATTTTGTATCATATTAATGGTTAATGTCAAACCCAAATGTTTTTAGTTTACAGCAGAAATAATGGAATTGACCTCACTGTTCCAATACTTTAGGAGAGCACTGTAGGTTCTCTTCAGCCAGTGGCGCACCTGTGTTTTCCAATGCCAAGATAGCAAGAACAATTTACCTGAACACACCTTACTTCCAGACCACCACGCCTATCGATGTAGATACAACTCTGGAAAAAAGTAAGAAAGCACCTTAGTTTCTGAATCAGTTTCTCTGATTTAGCTATTTATAGGTTTATGTTTGAGTAAAATGAACATTGATGTTTTTTTCTATAAAGTACGGACAACATTTATCCTAAATTCCAAAAAAATATAAAAAAATATTGTCATTTAGAGCATTTATTTGCAGACAATGAGAAATGTTTGAAATAAAAATAGATGCAGAGCTTTCAGACCTCAAATTAGAAAACAAGTTCATATTCATATTCAAGTTTTAAGAGTTAAGAAATCAATATTTGGTGGAATAACCCTGTTTTTTAATCATCTTGGCATGTTCTTCTCCACCAGTCTTACACACTGCTTTTGGATAACTTTATGCCATTCCTGCTGCAAAAATTCAAGCAGTACAGCTTGGTTTGATGGCTTGTGATCATCCATCTTCCTCTTGATTATATTCCAGAGGTTTCAATTGGGTAAAATCAAAAGAAACTCATCATTTTTAAGTAGTCTCTTATTTTTTTTTTTCTCTCTAGAGCTGTATGTTTAAAAGCACTGTTGCTATTTAAACAACACAGACACAAGGCATGAAAATAGACTGTTGGTGGGATGTTAAAGGGTGTTAGATTGGACCCAGGGCCTGAATTAGAAAGCCAGCACTGGGGAAATAAAACCAAACAAATGTCACAATGTTTGCACGTCTAAATGCATGCGTGTGCATGTGTGTATGTGTTTATTTCAGGCATGTGGACGTGGCCGCCGGTGCTGGGACGCGTGTTCAAACACGTTAATCCTGCCCCCCCACCACCTTGTTAATGTGGAGACCTTTAATTATTCATGCAGCACCTGTCTGTGCATGCACTTCTGATTTATGCTAATGGATTAGGAGTCCAACAATGAGAGAGAGAGAGAGAAAGAAAGAGAGAGAGAGAGAAAGTGAGGCCTGTTTCAGAGGACCTGGAGAGATACAGAGAAACAGCATCAGCAATTAGAACCCCGACCCCCCCTAAACCCCCCACGGGCCCGCAGAGATCCAGCAGGACCGGAGAGGGGGGTGGGAGTGGGGCGCAGGGCCGGCGCAGTGCTCTCCAGCTCTCCAGCCACTCAGCGGATCTGGAGAGGGGGGGCACAGATGCCGGATCAGTGGGACTAATGCACTCTGAGAGGCTTTTTAACAATGGAGGAAATGCACAGCGCACAATAGCGCATCATAAGCTGGTCAGGTGACATTCCCTCAGATGCTTTTTTATAATGGTAAATCTAATGAAAGGTAGCTTGTTATGTTCTGTAATCAGGTAGCGAGGTGTGGCTGTAGGCTATTCTATATGTATATATGGACAAAAGTATTGGGACACCCGCTCGTTCATTCAAAGCTGACCCACTGAACTGAACAACATGCTGACCTCAGACCTGAGGAGGGCAGGGTAGCCAATAACTGAACTCCTGTGAAAGTACAATTACGTTAAAGTGGCAGTGCATATTATTTTGTTTCGACTGCCTGACCTAAAAAGGTTTAAAAGTGATGTTGAGTCTGACTCTCTTTAACTGAGCATAACCTGGAATCGGATTTATCCCCTCTGAAAGGAGACCTCATCACACCCGCCCAGTTTAAAATGATTCTTTCGCATGCTCTGTGCAATTACCAATTTTAACCATCGAGGGCCCTAAATCCCCCAAATCCCAAAAGTATTGGACATTAGCTTTAAAAAGTAATTAATTACTTAAGTTAAAAAATATATATCCAGTAAAAAAGTACAAGTACAAGTAGCGAGTTACTTCATTAGAAATAATTTAATAATTAAAAGAAAACTGCTAAATAATTAGAAAGCACAATAGTACAATACCAAATCAAATATATCCAAAACAAAATAATAAAATACTAATTTACAATCTCAATTAGTAATAATTACTATGCCTATTTTCAATAAGAATACTCAGCTCAAGAATCAATACACTACACACTATATGGAATATGTGGAATATATGGAAAAGTACTGGGACACCTGCATATTCACTTTTTTTTTGGACATTATACAGGTCAGACTGTTTGATGTTTGGTGTACAGGTGAGTAAAAAATCTAGGAAAATCAAGATATTACATTGCTACATTTACGCCTGCTCTTTACGATACTGAATGGAGTTCCATCATTCCATAGAACACAGTTCCACTGTCCACAAACATTCGAACATAAAGTGTACAAGCATAAATGTGAGCCCTGCAAACACTTTGTCTCTCTGATTGGTCAGAGCTGTCTAGTGCGGGAGTAAGAAAGTAAATATATAGTGATAAGATTCTGTCTTCCAGCGCGTATATTTGTGCGGTGTGAAGGTGCTTCAACACAGAACCTTCAAACACAGTGTTCAAACCCAGTGTTTTTAATGGGATGTGCAGTGCAGATGTATTAAATGGAGTGTCACGGCTGCAGGCAGTGAATGCAGCACATACCCCATGCTCTTAGTGTGAAACAGCATTATCTGGCTCATGTATATGATTAAACTGTGCCTTATCAGCAGTTTAGCTCAATTACAAATAAGTATATAAAATATTTGAGCAAACCAGCTGCCTTAAAAAAGCCAAGTTAACTCAGCTTACAGTATAACAAAAATAACTAAAAAGGTTAAAATAACTTCCCCTTTAGCTGTAATAACTTGATGTTCTAAGTTATACTAACTTAAGTTTTCATTACCCATCACTTAACTTTTTTTACGCAACCTGTTTCCTCAATTTTTTAAGTTAATTCAACTTATCCGGGCTCACAGTGTGATTGTGTCTGGCTAGAATAAGAAAAAAGCAAAAGTCATGGGACATGAGTGGCATGTTAGTGTATAGATAGAGAGTTGTGTACTGCAGTGGAGGCTCTCGTGGGGAACTGGGGCTAGCTGCTGGTTTTGCTGCTCGTAGATTTATCTACAGGTCTCCTGCGAGTGCTCAGCAGTCTGTTTATCTGGTTTAAAACTGAGAGGGTTATAATCACTGATCATATCACAATAACACACAGCACACAATAGCTGGGTTTTGAGATTTAAAGGGACAAACTAGGAACTAAAAACTAGGAAAATCTATTATTGCTGTCGTAGAAGTGTATGAGGTCACAGAACAATCATTGACAGCTCATTTTCTTCAGTTTTATCAAATAAAAATCTTGAGTTCTGTTTGCATTTGCATTTGTCTCGATCTCTTTTAAATAGCTCCTTAATTATCGTTAATCTGCATCTGCCGCACAGAGCTGATCTATAATTAAAAGCTCAGCTGGAACATACAGAAGAGCGATGCTCGACGTGCTCTGTAATTCACCATAACACATCAGGCTTGTTTACGTGTGCCATCTCACCATGGTGGTGCTCACGTGTTATCCATTCATCGCAGAGCGATGTTTTTTTCAGGTTGGTGTCAGGGGAGCCATGGGGGTGTGGATGTATTTAATCAGACCTGGGATAGATTAAAGGAGCTTCTTCCTGACCTGTTTGTTGGGGTGTCTCGTCTGAGACTGGTGATCAGTAGTGAGTGTGCTAGGAAGTGTGCGCTGATGTGGATAAGGGGTGACGCTGAGGGAAAACAATGCAATTACCCAGTCGTGAGCAGGGTGCGAGGGTTTTTGGGTGCAGGAGAAATTTATTAATGAAGTAAAATCATCTACACTTAAGTGGTTTCATAAAAAGAATTCCAACAATGTTTCAAAATGTCTGCACAACTGTTAAGACCAAAGTCTAAATAAAGGTTCATTTGTTCTATTGTATACATTTGATCCGCAACAGACTGCATGGGATGAATGGTATCTTTCATAATACTAATTATGGAATCCATTAATGGTCCACAAATATATTACTAATATCTTGGTGTTTTTTTTTTTTTTTAGAATTTCCCATGATGTCACACAATGAAGCAGTGTGTGTTTCAGGTGTGACTTAAAATATGTCCACAGGTGTGTCTCTAATGAACTCAGGCGTTGCCAATACACCTGATGCTTTTAAAGACATGACATTATCATATAGGCCAGGGGTCTGCAAATAAGGTTGGCCACGGTCCAGATATTTTCCAAGCAATTACGTGGCGGGCCACAAAAAAAAATCTGTAGTGGGATGCAGTGCTACAGACTAGTAGCTCTTCAGCCCAGAGGGCTGTTGAACCCAATTGCAGAACAGTTGCAAAACATCTCAAAGCAGGTAAATCCAAGTAGAAAGGAAACAATTAATAAATAAACACACAGTCCCTCACGGGGGATTGAACCACTATCGCTGCCCAGGCTAGTGAATTGGAACACTGGGAAAAAAACGCCCTTATAAGGAAATAGGGAGCCCAAAAAACTGGCGGAAAAACAAGAACAGGCAGGAACTAAAGTCACGCCAAGCCCGACAGAGAGACAGGGGAGGGATGTAAACAAAAGCTCCCCAGAGAAGCTTGTTTATTTATTTATTTTTTCATTATTGTTCATTATGGTCCACACAATGTCCTCCTGTTCCAACCTCTGATATAGGCTGTCCCAAATAGTTTAAAGGCATAGTAATCTTAGTGTATGTAAACTTTTGACTTTGCAGAAAATAATAAAAATGCCTAAAAATGATCTCTCTTTCATTATTCTTGCATTTGGCAAATATAAATAATTTTGGTGATCCTAAGTCAACTAAACTGGGAAAGGTTTAGTCTGATAAAAAACATGCATATGTGTCTTTTTATGTATTGTAAACTTCTAGTATTGTGTTGTTGCAAGGATGGCCCTTTGAGTGAACTGACTCACCTACTAAATAAGGACTTTGATTAGACTCACAGAAACGCTGGATTAAGCGGTGCTTTCAGTGAGAATCTGTCCAGTTTCTGAGACATTATGCGTTTTGCAGCAGATATAATCAGGTTTTCCCTCCGCATGGCTTTCAAGACCATTACTCCTGCTAATTTAAGTGACTTTCTTGCCGGTGTACTGTGTTATTTACTGCCGCACAGGTTAAGCGTTCCAGCCGCTACATTATTCCTCGTCCAAAAGAGTCGCTAATGCACCAACGAGACAGTCAGCAGCCCTGCTATTATGTAGCTGCAGTGAGGGGAGCGTGATTAGGGTATTTAGTGCAGCGGTCGCTGTGTTTTATACACGACAGAAGTACGTTTGTAGATTTGTACACGGTTGAGCTTTGGGTTTGTTCAGAGGAAAACAAATGCAATTCACATGGGGCAGCAGTATAAATAACTCAATTTGTCTTTGTCCTTAAAGATTTATACGTGAATATACTTCTCTAATGAGGAATCCCAGCAGGGAAGTTTACTTACATTTCTTATGTAAATGAGTCGTGAGGAAGAAGTGTGCCTGGGATCTCATGGGCTTTAAGAGGTTCTTCCAGCAGGCCAATAATACGAGCACATCTGCTCATTTCGGGCTTTTTTTTTCTTCTTTTTTTTTGCAAAAAGCAGGAAAAAGAAACAGGCTAAGGGTATTAAAATCCGTATTTTTCTTGATTTTCATTGTTGGCTGAAATCTGCATACCTTTAATGAGATTGGGACACAGACCAGGAGCTCCTGCCTCAGTGGCTCTTTAGTAAAAATGTAACAGTTAGCATTCTAATCTTTTTTATTCCATTTATTATACACGCTCATCGTGAAAGAAACGGTTGCATCCAGAAGGAAGAGTGGGAGTGGAATGCTGTTCAGAAGGAAGACTTCAGTTAACAGGAACAATGCATTATTAAAACCTTTGACTGATATAGGCAACTCTTTATTGAGCTACACATATAATAAATTATTGGATTATTTTCTTTCTGTCTTTCTTTCTTTCTTTCTTTCTCCTGCTGATTTTGTGGTAGAGATGATTCAGTAACACTATCTATGAATGTCATATCTTTTAGACTCTATAACAACATTTATGACATATTATAATGCATTCATAAGGCATTATAAACATCACTATACATATTTATATATTATAGCCTAATATGTATGTTAAAATAGTATACAGTATATATCTATCATTAATAATCTAGTCCCACAATGAGTCAAAGTCTGTCACTTTACTTGGAGTGCACAATGACCTGTTATAACACATTATAAGTGACTATAACTATAATTATATTTAAGACAAGTATAATTCATGAGCGGTTCTTTCCTGTCTTTCCTGGTCTATCGTTTTCCGTGTCTGTTTTCCTAGCCATGTGCTTTCTTGCACATGGCTCTGTGTTTTCCCTGTCTCCACCCCTGTCTTCAGTGCTCCCACCTGGAGTGTTCATTTGTAACTCCGCCCCCTTCTTATCTTTCCCCAGGTGTTTCTTGTTACCTGTCTACTTACGTGTATATATATATATAGCCGCTTTGTTTCTGTGTTCCCTAGTCGGTTCTGGTACATTTTCACATCAGGTCTTGTACGTGTTTAACGTCAGTCAGGTTAAATGTTTCTGTCTTTTTTTCAGTCTAAGTATACTCCGTGTTTCCTTGTTATTTGAGTTTTGGATTATTGTTTGTTATTAAATTACTCACACTTACATCCGCCTCCTCATTCCCTTGCTGTGCAAATCCCTGACAGGTTTCAAATAATTAGAGCATTTTTGGGAGTGTGTTTATATGTTGGCAGATTTTTTAGTCATAATTCATTCTGCAAGCAAGGACTGAATTTGTTGGTATCGATGTATAACATGTTATTTACACAGCTTAAGATGCATTATAATAACAACTCAAGGGAGCTCTGGGTGGTCCAGCAAGCTAAGCACTGCCACTATGATCAGGAGATTTGCCAGTTTCGAATCCTGTTTATGCAGCTTTCCTTCAGCTGAAGGAGCCCTGAGAGAGCACAATTGGCCTTGCTCTCTCTGAGTTGGTTGATGGCGCTTTTTCCCCTCATCACTCCTAGGGTGATGTGGATCAGCACAAGGCTGTGTCTGTGAGCTGATGTATCAGAACCGAGTCGCTGCGCTTTCCTTCGAATTTGTGCTGTGATGCTTCTCGGTAATGCTGCATCAGCAGCAGTTCAAAAAGAGGTGGTGGCTGCTGACTTCACATGTATCGGAGGAGGCATGTGCTAGTCTTCACCCTCCTGGTGTTGGGGCATCACTAGTGATAAAGGGAGTCATAATGAGTGGGTTGGGTAGTTGGGGAGAAAATGGTGAAATGGCGAATTTATTTTTATAAATCTGAGACACCATATAACAGTCTGCACAACTTCCCAACAAGTACAACTATTTCTACTTATTATTTTTTTTTTATATTTGCACGCATTTATTTCTTATCATTTATCTTCAGTTCCCTGGAGTTTTCTCCCACCCCCACCCGCCTCAAACAGGCCTAAATCCATACAAATGTTTCTAATACATAACTCAGGAGTGCCTGGAGCATTCGCTGGGTGTAATGTATTCTTGTGCAAATACCGGATCGCTCATGCAGGTAAAGAGCTGCCGGTGCCCCTGAGCGTACTGCAGATATACCACTCAAACTCAAACGCAGTCAGGTCTACCGACTTCACTCCACTTCTAAAGACTTCATTTTCGAGTCCGCTAGAACAACGGGTTCCATTCAGATTTCCCCCACTCTCAAATCTCCATCCTGCAGGTACCCAAGGTCAGATCGTGCACCATTAGAATGTATCCTCCGTCGCTCCATTGTTCACCCTCCCCTCTCTTTTTTACACTCCAGCAACAAATACGATGCATGTTTTATTCATGCCATTTCTCCAAGAAGAAGAAAAGCTTAATCAGGTGGTCTAAAGTGATGTCGGTCTGTGGGATCAGCCTGTCTGTTAGACCCTGCACCATGCTTTAAAATAGCTGCCACTTGCTGCTGTTTCATCTTACACGGCCTCACGTAGGAGGTGTAGGGAGCTGGAAGGATCAGAACCAGCCCTAGCCCTGCCCTGTGATCTGATTCTGGAAAAAGAAAGACACCAAGGATGTCCGAATCCCATTTGGTAGATTGGTAATGGATCAAGTATGGGCCATTTTTTAATGCAACAGAAATAAACAAAAAAAGAATGGAAAAAAATAAATCAAAGTCAAAGAAAAAAGGAAACATCAAAGCTGTGTGGCTTCAAAGTTTCTGACTTTGCCTGATAACCTGAATGGACGTCCTGCCATGGCTTGGTCAGAAAGTAAACCGTTTTCCCTCAAACCACCTGCTGGAAGATCTCAGCTTCAATCTCCCAACTTCTCCCCATCCTGCTCAGCTCATGCTAAACTGTAGTTTTTGGCAAGTCTTTATGTTATGTATTGTAGACCCACCAGTTCCACCCAAAGGTGTGAGAAGTTTACACATTCATTACTCTGTAGGTAGAGGTAGACAAACTAGCGTTTAAAATACTTATGTAGAAGTTGAAGTATCAGCTCAAGCTTTTTACTCAAATAAAAGTGTAAATGTACTGGTTTTAAAGTATTTAAACTACTTAAAGTATAAAAAAACACATTTTTCTAAAAGCCATAATGACTATAAATTTATATTAAATTTTGGGATGCACTAAGCTGCCTGTTTCAGTCCCATATATGATAATTAAAAGTGAATGGATTTTAGTGCAATGCAAATATATTAAAGAATCTTAGTTGGGCACATTTTGCTCAAGTTCTTCTAAGTCTCTGCACAGATCATCTATATACTAGACTACATACAGGGGTTAAACAATGAAACTGAAACACTTGGTTTTAGACCACAATAATTTATTGTCCTGACGGGCAGTTCTGGTGGAAACAGGAGAGTTGAGGTGCACGTTGAATTCTGCTGTGATTTGGGCAGCCGTGGTTTTATGTTTTTTTTTTTCACAGTTAATCCTGTTGGATGTGGTTGGTCCTTCTTGGTGGTATGCTGGCATTACCCTGGATACCGTGGCTCTTGATACATCACAAAGACTTGCTGTCTTGGTCACAGATGCGCCAGCAAGACGTGCACCAACAATTTGTTCTCTTTTGAACTCTGGTATGTCACTCATAATGTTGTGTGCATTCCAATATTTTGAGCAAAACTGTCCTCCTACCCAGCTAATTGAACCTTCACACTCTGCTCTTACTGGTGCAATGTGCAATTAATGAAGATTGGCCACCAGGCTGCTCCAATTTATCCATGAAACCTACCACACTAAAATGACAGGTGTTTCAGTTTCATTGTCCAACCCCTGTACGTCTGCTTAGTTCTTGCTGGAGTGTGGCCTGATATGGGCAGGTGTGCTGGATTGGATTGTGTATAAACCAATAGGGTGTTGGAATAGTATATGTTTATATTTGTTATCCAATTACAATCAAATTCACTCTATCTGGATGGAGAGATTTATCTGGATTTTTTTTTTTGTTTGTTTACCGATGAGAAGCCAGAAAGAAAACAAGCTGATATGAAATATAAGTAGTAGAAAATACAAATAAGTGTGGATCAGATACAGCAGTGCTGCTGGAGTTTTTAAACACCTTAGTGTTACTGCTGGACCCACTGTCTTTGACTTTACATCTACCAGGTGAAGATACAGCTAGAGTAGGTAGGAGTGACCCACCACCAAAACTGATCCAAAAACACAGATTCAAAGTTGTACATAGTGGACTCAGCAAGAAAAAGAAAGTGGAATCAATATAAAGACTGGTCATATTCATTGGCTTTTTATAGATGTCCCTTTTCTGCTCTTTCTCCACAAGAAAGCCGAGCCAATCGTTTGTTGCTGTGGCATATTGACTGATTTAAGATGTCCTCCCAAGCAGTCAGTGATACGTTGAAACCACAGGATCAGACGAGGCAATTTGAGAAGCCTTTCCAAGCAAAAATGAGCAAAAAGTGTGCAAAAGTGAGCGGTAGAAGCATTCCTGAAGCTCCTTCCTTTTCCACGCTTACAGTCCAAGACAAATTGGATGGATTACAGGCCAGTCACGACGGCTGTATTTGACTGGACTCTGGCCGTAGATCCTGGTCCTCCGGCGGGCTGCGGTTAAAGACGGCAGAGAGCCGAAGACGACGTAAAAGCCGAATCCTTTAGCGGCTGTGCAGAGATTACTGGGCCGTATCGATCGGATTAGAAGAGGGCCCTATTCAGGATTTCTCGCTGGGTTGTACTGGATTTCCCCCGAGGGCCGTATGGATTTCTGTCCGTCTGACAGACAATCAATGTCACCCCAAAAAGAGCGGGAATCCATTTGATTATTCATCCATTTGCATTTTGCATACTCATTCGACTGGGCCGTGAAAGGCTCTCTATCTGATCAGTGATTGAAAGGAAGGAAATTAACTATTTCCTTTGTTGACTTTGTGAACAGAATCCTAGAAATCACGACCGCGCCTGACCTTTGCAAAAGTCAGAAACCACCAATCATTAGATAAAGATCACTCCTTTAAGAAGGGAAGTTATTGTTGGCTTGATCACAGAGGACTCAAGGGTGACTTCTAAGCAACTGAAGGCCTCTCTCACTTGGGTAATGTTAATGTTCATGAGTCCACCACAAGGAGAACACTAACCAACAATGGTGTAACAAAGGTGCAAGGTCACAAAAAAAAGCAACTGCTCGCCAATAATGCAATAGAATATTGCTGCTTACAGTATGATATATAAAAGGTTCATTTTATATATTTGCAAGCACACCCTGCAAAAAAATAAACAAAACAATGCAACAAAATTGCAAAAAAATAAAACAAAATTGCAATGTTATGTTTCAATGTTACGTAAAAGTATTGTGTTTTACATGTTGGTCTTTCAAAAGTAATAAAGTAGTGAAACATGAAAAAAGTTTGAACATGTATTTTTTATTTATAAGAAAAATGAGTGAATTATCCTAATTGAAGCATTACTTATTAGAGGTAAGGAACACCATTGCACTAAATACTGGTAGAATAATTAGCAATGAAGTTTTTTAATGAAATATTCACACTGCTTGTTAGAATTTTGTTTGTTTGTTTGTTTTAGACATCTTTTGGATTATTAAACATGCACCAGGTCAAATTGACTTGGCAACATCATTCTGTTCCTGACAAATGAACATAACATGAGGATTAAATAATAATGAATTAAAAATTTTAATGAACAGTATTGAAAAATAATGTGGTAACACATTCTATGAATGTCATCTCTATAAGGCTCTATAAACATACTCATAACATGTTATAATGCATTCATAAGGCATTATAAACATGGCTATACATATTCATAAAAATGTTTAATTCATTATAGCCATGTTTATTATGCATCATGAACTGGGATTATAATGCAGTAATAGCTGTGTTTATAACATGTAATACATCAATATCAAGAAACTCAGTCCACTGTGCAGACTATATCATGACTAAAAAAGCTTCCAAACACACCCTCAATAATCCTATAAATATAGTTTTAACCACCCATAAATTAATCTTGTCTTGAATATAATATTGGTTACAGTCAATTATAATGTATTATAACAGGTCTTTGTGTGCTCTAAGTAAAGTGCCAGACTTTCATTGTAGGACTAGATTATTAATGATAGAGATATACTGTTTTAACATATGTATTATAAGCACAGCTTATAATGTATAATGATCACAGGTCATAATGCTTAATAAACATGGCTATAATGGGTTACGTATTTTTAGAAATATTTATAGCCATGTTTATTAAGCATTATGACCTGTGATCATTATACATTATAAGCTGTGCTTATAATACATATGTTAAAATAGTATATCTCTATCATTAATAATCTAGTTATTATAATGCATTTAACATATTATAATGCATTTATAATGCCTTATAAATGCATTATAATATGTTATAAATGTGGTTATAGTGTTTAATAAAGATGACATTCGTAGAAAGTGTTACCAATAATGTTTCAACCTAACTAGTGTTAATTAAAAATTAGTAAATTAAATAAGTGCTGTTAATAAATCTACCCTTATTGTAAAGTGTTACTAAAATAATTATTTTACTATTTTAAGACTGTGCTTAAATCAAGTTGCTTGTATAAAGAAAATATTAATCATATTAAACAGAAAAAGAGAAAATAAAAACTTTCGCCTCACTTTACCCAACACTCTGAGGACCAGCCGAGCAGCGCAGGCGCTGATTTAACACAGGCAGCTTTGCCGGGCTGCTGTTCCAGGCTGTGGCGGGTCAGGCGGTTCAGTGTGGGTTTCATGCTCGAGTAATCCGGCTGGAGAGGCTGGAAATGACTTTGCACTGTCAATCCGATTCCTGCTTATCTTCCCCAGGCCTTCAAGGTGAGGCGCGTCAGTATCAGCGGATGAAGAATGGCTTTATCTGCTCAGCTGCTCATTTAAGAAATCTATTAACACCAGCACGGCGAGGCTAACCCCGCTGCCTCTGAACCGCGCTGGGTGTTTGTGAGCACATGCTCGCTCGCCGATACGTTTAACGCTTATTTTTCCAGCACAATCAGGAAATGAATGATTTCCTTTGGCACATTATTTAAAAATGTCATTTATTAAATGAAGAAAAAGCCATTTCTGTTCTGTTTACATCAAAACCACACTTCCATTAGGATCCGAATCTTTGCGAAACAGATTAAGGCTTTCAATTTTAGGCTCTGGTAATTTGCCCGAAACTATCAAACGTGGCCTTTGTTCTGCGTGCCAATGGATTTGCTGATCACTGTTTCAAAATGTTTAGATAAGAAGAGCAATTATTTACACTAAATATAACAGTTCTGATGGTTTTTCATCGGTGCCGCAGAAAGACAGAACGCTGCAAGTCAATGAGTGAATAAATGGAGGGTTTTATTGGAAGTGCTTTATTCAGTGTGTAAATGGCAGGGGCACAAGCCTACACTGTAAACCCATACGTTGTTTAAACTCAAATGATTTAAATTTGTTTTACATAAAATTGGATATTTCTAAACATTACTCAACTATTTTGAGTTAGTTGAACATTTGTGGGCACATTTTCATTCAAACTGAGATCTTTGAGTTGAACCAACTTATAATAACCGAGTTTAGTCTGTTGCCATTAACAGCTTCTTTTCCATTGGCTTCTGTCACAATCTATTTGCATACTGGGTGTGTCCAACAGTTTCTGACTAACACTCACCATCAGTGTGTAGTGATCCGCCCTGGGCTACCTTACAAATAAATCGAGTTCCCTTTTAGCTGTAATAACTTGATGTTTTAATTTATGTTAACTCAAGTTTTCATTCCAATTTGAGCAAACCGGTTGCCTTAAAAAAAGTTAAGTACACTCAACTTATCCGGTCTTACAGTATAACAAAATTAAAAAGGTAAAATCAAGTTCCCCTTTAGTTGTAGTAACTTGATGTTTTAAGTTATGCTAACCTAAGTTTTCATTACCCATTACTTAACTTTTTTAAGGCAACCGGTTTCCTCATTTTTTTTAAGTAAATTTAATTGTAATCTGAACAGCATTGATCTTTGAATTTCTTTAAGATCTTTAAACAACAGCTGATAGAACCACATGAACAAGAGATTATCTACGATGCAGAGTTTTTATATTGCAACAGGAAAAAAACATGAAATACCTTGGTTTCATACTGTGTGCAATGTGTGATTAATTTTTTTAATTATCCTTTTCAAACTGTTCCAACTTTTTTTTTCTGGTTGGTGAATTGTAAATAGAGCTCTTGCATATAATGTTTTGAAATGTTCTGGGCTTCATATAAATAATTTTGAGAAGTTTATAATTATTTACACTAAATCTAAAGATTTTTTTTCAACTATGATATTCTATGACACACTATGTGAAAAGACGTAATGCTGCGAGTTCATGAGTGAATAAAAGGGCAGAAGTTTTATTATAAGTTCTGTAGAGCAGGAGCGATGGATTAGCCAGCTGAGCTCTTGTTAAAGGCTCAGCCTCACAATGCCTCTGAGACAAGCAACAAAGGCCGGCTACAATTAGATACGACTATGATACCCAGCGAATCTATACGGGGTGTCAATGGGGGGGTGTAGAGGTCCTGGCGCAGGGTAAATGAGCTTGGCTTAGGGCAATGACCATTACCAGTCTGCTTTAGTCGCACGCTGAGCTCATTGAATGATAATAATCTCTCGCTGTATCGCTCAAAAGACCCGCCGAATAATGGCCATATATTTCATGAGACCAAATGAGCACGTCGAGGGACGGCCCTTTGAGTAAAAGGCTGGGGGTGCTAAGTGAATAGATGGTCTTCAGAAGCCCGAGCTAGTGATAAAGTTACTAAATGCAGAAGTTGCTGTTGGCTTTTATTATTGCGCTCATTCGTTCTGTACTATGTATTGATTTATCATTTATAGGTTTTTCTGATATTGGCATTTGGAATACTGATATCAGAGAAGGATGAGGCGCTGTATACAAAGAAGCAAATTAACATCCATACATGCATACATTCATATATCCATACTTATTCTCATATTGCTCTAAGGGAGGGGTGGGTTCAGATCCTATCTGGAATTATTGGACAAAGCCTGTGTTCACACTCCAAAAAAGTTGCCAATTATCTATTGTAAAAAGTTTTTTTTATGTAAAAGGAATTGCAGTATGTTACCATAACCCATACTACAGTTTTTTTTATTTCATGTATTTAAATTACAAACATATCTTGTGTTTTTACAGTAACTATTTATCATACTTGTAATCCAGTTTGAAATATTACTGTACAGTAGTTCCTTGGAATCAAGAGATGCCAAGGCAATTTAATTAAAGCCTTAAAAAGATGGCGCCGAGTGGTGCAGCAGTCTAAAGCGCTCCTCCGTGTGTTGTGGCACCACTAGTGATGGGGGATATCAGTTGAGTAGCAGCTACATGGGTGGAACAATTGGCTTAAATAAATTGGGAAAAAATGGTAGAAAATTAGAGTAACACTTTATAATACAGCCCGTTTTTAGAAAGTAAGTTTCCTTTACTTACGGTGTAACTTCTCTGGATGAACCAGTACATTCAGAATACTTACCGGGTCCTACAGGTACTTTAACTGTACGTATAAATAAAGTACAACCAGGAACAAGAGAGTAACAACTAGGTAACTGTCTAAAACTTTCCCAAAACTGATGGTGTAACTGTTCTCTATGAATTAGCAAATACAAAATACTTATATACTAATATAAGTACAAATAAAGCACAGGAGAACCTGCAATGTTCCTAAACCTGTGGTGCAATTTTTATATAAAAATAATATATGATAATTTCACCCTTTGTTCATGGCAGTTATTAAGGCTTTATTTCAGTCACACTTCAGGGAATTATTATTCTAATAATTTTATGAGTTTGAAAAAGAAGATGAGAATTTGATTTATGCTTTTAAAACAGTCAGGGTGGAGCAGGAAAAAAATATATAGTTTGTAATGTCAAGACTAAAATACAATAATATTTAAATATCTTTAATAACACAATCAGCAATGCTGAGATTTTAAAGAAAATGTATTCATTAATACACAGAAACCACAATGTTTTATATTAATGGTTAATAACCCACACCTCACCTGATTTTTACTGTTACTGTTTTACTTACTCTCTAAGTACACAGTACTTACTCAGTAAACACTCAGAAACAACAGGGAGCGGGCTGTATTATGTAGTGTACAGTGTTTTACCATTCTTACTCTGTAAGTACACAGTACTTACCCTCTAAAATGCGAGTTTGTTCCACCATTAGTGAAGTCCGTATGAGAAGAGTCTGGATTGCTTTGTGTGAATGCTGGTTTGGTAAAGTGAGGCGACATTCACTGGAGTAGCGCAGCTGCCGGGAGGTAGCGTAAGCCTTCAGGAGTGAGTGCAGGTAGGAAGGAGCTGTTCTGTCATCACCTTGCAGATACAAAAGATTCAACCAGGAAACACTCAAACTATGGGCTATATATGCACAGAGAGGGTAAGGAATACCTGGTGAAGGAAGCAAGGCGGCGAGGTTACAAACAAGACACCAGGTGACAACACTAATGGCTAGGGCGGAGAGAGGATCAATAACAAAACAAAGCTATGTGCTCTAGTAGCACATGGGGGAGTAAACAAAACACGAGAACAGAGGACAGAAGCAGAAGAGAAACACAGGCTACAGGTGTGACGTTAATGTTGGACTAAGTCTCAGTTTCAGCAGCAGTGAAGAGAAGAATTAGAGGCCAAACTCAGTTTAAAACAGGAGAAAGCATGGTGAATTACTGTCTTTAAATTAGCTCAAAGATTAAATCAGTACTTTTTTTCCAATATTAAATATAAACAATGTGTAGCACATTACAAAGTCATTTTCCCTTCCATCAAGAGATCCAGATACAGCCCTATTACACAGTGAAGCTTGTAACCTACAGCAATAGAGCAGCAGCCATCTTTAATTTAATGAAGTTGGCTTTATAGTGTCACCTTGGTAATGGGTGGGTAAACAAATGGATGATGTCACCAGGCATAACGATTGTGTCCTCAGAAGACCCACATGCACATTGAGGAGTGGAAAACAAATGTGCACGGGGTGCAAATGCAATTTCTTAATTGTGGGAGAGCGTAGGTTTATCACCCGGGGTGAACACAGATCTGCTCCATAGGCAAACTGAAGGGAAACCAATTTGGGTTTAATGAGGCGCGGGCCGGGACTCTGTCTGCACCACCCTTACAGCCTGATTAGTGAAAACCTCGCACAGACGCTCCTCAAAATAGCATTTAAATAGCATTCAATACCTTTATGACTTCTAAGTGTTTATTCTGTGTACCTTCAACCACTGATCTGAAGTGACTCTTCAATCATTTCAGATTGATAATTCGGTTCGTGAAGCTGGATAATAGCCACAATGCAATCAATTACTGCTAATGGTAAATGGACACTTACAGTTTTAAACTGGACTCAAGAGCATGCTGTCTGCCCTTGCTGGCTTCTATTGTTGAGCCAGTGTGTTTGTTTATGTGTGTTTGCACTCTATATGGTTTTGAGAACATTTATGTAAATCAGTGGTTCGGTTTTTGACTGGTGGTGGTGTCTTGCAAGTGCAGCTGCAGAGACAGAGAAAACTAAGATAAATGTAACCCTGGGTACTTAGATGGATGGATGGATGGATGGATGGATGGATAGATAGATAGATAGATAGATAGATAGATAGATAGATAGATAGATAGATAGATAGATAGATAGATAGATAGATAGATAGATAGAACTTTCTCAGCTGCTTGATCATAGCGAGTGAACGCGAAACGGAGAAAAGGACATTTGAAGAGGCACCGTCATCTTATAAATCGGCTGTTTGGGACCATTTTGGCTTCAGCGTTGAGTATGATGAACAAGGTAAAAACGCAGTCAGCAGACAAAGCACAGTGTGATATTAGTTTGGTATTTTCTTAAAGTATGTCAATGGCTGACAATATTTGTTGGTTGAGTTGATTTAATAATATTAATATTTACATTTCATATTACTGCACTTTATTTAATTTAGCCTGTTTTTGACTAATAGTAGAAAATAAGTGTTCCTTTTTCATAATAAATGTTGGGATTTAAATTTATCTTTGCCTTTTTTCTGTTTAATATTGGCTCTGGAAGTGTGAGTAGGAGCACCTTGTTAAAGGAAAGATATATATACATATATATATATACGTTTTGACAAAACAACTCCAACGGACAACAGCTCTAACAGGAAGTCTCCAAACAGCAGCCAACAAAGAATTATCTCTCATTTTTTTCAGTTAGATTTTGGACTTAAAATATTATTTATATCAATTTTATTTTCATCACTGGAAAGAAGTTTGAAAATTGATTTTGTTCCCATAGACTTTATTACACACTAAATTACAATTTCTTTTATTAAAATCATTTAACCAGTCTATATTACAGTTATCAAAGCATCAAAACACGTTAAAAAAATACATAAAATAACATATTTGAAATAAATCTTATATAAGGACATAAAAGCCAATATGTTCATTGTATGTATTAAAATGCATGTTTGGATAATGACGTCCAAGCTGAAAGCTAATAAGTGACGTGAGCAGTCAAGCTCCGGATTTGCAAATTTGACATTAGTTTCCTTTCCTAATTCTTTTCCTCTCATTACCATGCAGGACGCCATTCAATGCCACCGTGTGGGGGTTTAACCTGGCTCCCATTATAAAGCTCATGAAGTTATGCAAATGAAATGGTGTTGATTGAAATGTGGCACGTAGAGGGGAGCTCTAATTATAATGGTAATGCTAATGATATTTGACAATTTCTTTGGCATCTTAATAACCTCCCTGTTGTGCCGCTGTTAAATGCAGCTTTTAGGCCTCCGGTCTGAGCCCTGTCGCGTACCGCAGAGTCTTTTAACGTCCGGGAAATGTCGTAAAGGTGAGAGTGCTGTTCTGATGCCATATATTAACTTTATATTTCTGACTCAAACTGAATTTGATGACTTTCTCTCCGTGCAATCGGCTTTTATTGCAACGCACTTTACAGCCTATAAAGACACAAGGCTTGTCAGTAAAGCAAAATACATTTTCTTAACAAGGCAGAAATGTAATTTATGCTTCATTTATATTCTAGTAAACTGGGATATGAACTGTTTATAGCTAGTGTTTGCATGTTATAGGTGAGAGAAATGCACTCTTTAAATTAAAAACTCTTTATTATGTTAGAATGCCCTCACTGAACTGTTAAATACCTGTCCGTATCAGCTCCTGGTGTGCCATCTTCAGGACACAGTTTACCTCTTCTAAAAGACTCATCCATAGTGTATTTCTGAGGTAAATTAATAAGCATAGAGAGAGCTAATAGTGCTAGCATTACTTTATGATTATAAGCAGTGGTGTTATACTGTATGCTCACTCAGTTCTTTGTTTTACAGTCCTTTAAGTTCTTGTGTACTAAAGTGCTGCATGTAATATGAATTACATGAATTACGACTCTAGCAGATCTCACTAACACTCTAAAAAGTGATTTTGTGTTTTAGTTAGGAGAACTACTATCATCAAGTTGAGTGAACTTACTGGCCAGTAAAACTCAATAAAATGAGTTCATTTCAACCTGAAAACTTAACAATTATTGTTGAACCACTAAATAAAAAAAAAATAAAAAAGTGATTTGAACCAACTTTTAATTACTATACGTGTCAGTGCTCTTTTATCAGTGTTGGTTTATACAGCTTTCCCATAAGGCTCCTGGCACCATATATTTGCATATTGGATGTGGCCTCTCCCTTACTTACCATCTTTGTGTTGTCTGTTGTCTAAAGCTATCTTATCCTAGACATTCATGTGTTATATAATGTCTTTATTGCCAGGTCTTTTTTGTTGTAGGCTGTAAGAGCAAATCACCTTTATTCTGTGTTCCTGACTGTCGCGGTATGCTGGCTTGGAGCTACAGTTTTATGCTGTTAGTGTTGGAAATTCTATAAAAATATGCTAAATATGCTGTTATTTAAACCCATAATACTTGACATTTTTTTTTTTGAAGTTAATTAAACTATTGTTGTGTGAATACAACTCAGTTAAGTCAATGTTATATATTTCCAACTTAACTGAGTCAAATCAAAATGATGACTGAGTTAAGTTGAGCCAATGAATATTTGTTTTCTATATTTTTATAAAAATTGTTCAGTTTAGTAGTGTTTTTCTGTTGACACGTACAACAAACACTTCTGATTTTGTTAATCTAACTAAAAATGTTTTAGCAACTAATTTCAACACATTATTTCGTTGTCTAGTCTAGCATACATTTTTCAATTACCTCGAATAAATATATTCATTTTAGCCAACTTAAAATATTAGATAATGATAAAATAAGTATGATAAATTATATGTTGAAGTGATTCAATAATTTAAGTTTAGCTAAGATTTAAGACTTGTTAGGTCAACTTATTTTTGTAAGTGCAGAGAACTAATGAGCCATAAAGTTGTACTAACTTAAAAAAAGGCCAGGAAATTAGTTTCTTAATGATTTTAAGTTGGCGTGACTTTAAATTTCAGCATAACTAAAGGAGCGATCCAGAAGGTAACATAGACATGAGAGCAAAAAATATAAACCATCTAAATATTAACCTTAAGACTGAAATACATTAATATGTTGATGGCTTGAAATCCATGTAAATAATTCTATAAACTCCAGCTACTTTAAAATACAGCTGCAAGAGTGCACTAGATCTAAAAATAAAAATTGAACCAAATTACTCTTATTTATTTATCCCTACACTGGTTACTGGTTACTTTCTGTTCTCTTTCCCTTTCTCTCTCTCTTTTACAGCCATCCTGGAGGTCTCCATTCGTACTTCCAGTTCCTGCACCCTGATTACAAGCCTGTCCCAATACTCAGCACTCAGCAGTGTTTTATCCCGACCATTCTTTTCTCCCCTTTTTCTTTCCTTTATTTCTGTTCTCTCTCTATCTCTTTTACACGTATCAAGATGCCCTGTTCCTGATGTTGCCCAGCCTGGCGCTCCACTGGGATGCTGTCCTGAGATTTTAGGTGATAGTTCAATGGCTTATGAATACTTTTTGTAAGCCACTGTATCTCTCTGTACAGGTGATTTTGTTCTGTGATTTTGTTTGTCGACCAGAGGAGGATGGGTTCCTCTTACTCAAGGTTCCTCACAAGGTTTCTTCCTCTTTTTCCGTGCCACTGTTGCCACCCCCATCACCTTGCCACTCTTTCCATTATAACCGTGGTATTTACTCATAAGAGGCTTGGACTCTTATCTCTGTAAAGCTGCTATATAAGTGCTATATAACTAAAATTAAATTGAAATTAATTGAATTGCTTCTTTGTGGTGGACATGTGGGGTCCTGACCATTGAAGAACAGGGTAATAAAGTATGCAGAGAAATTTTTTTAGCACTTTCAGTCACATTATATGGTTTAAACATATGTGAATACAAGGTAAACTGAAAAGAAAGGGTTTTTTACAGTGCTGTACAGAGCCAAGGCCACGCTGTATTGATAGCAATCAAAGCGCTGATCTAACCTCTGCCTTCTAACACAGCGCTAACGTTTTTAGCTTTTGTTTACCTGCTGAAACGAGGACAGCACCGGTTTTGATGTGGGAGCGAGGCTAAGGCGCATTAGATTCTTCCTACATGCTTTTTTTCTCTTCTCCAACGGGAAAAAAAAGCAGTCATTACCGGAGTTAACAGTCGCTGAAACTCTGCGGCGTACAAAAGTCTCGCATTTCTCATTACTTTGTCAACATCTGTTTCAAGCCGAGATCACAGTCGCACAGATGCAGCACTGTTACCTCATTTATTTAATGTTCTGTAGCTGCGCTTGTTATCATTCACTTTACAATGTGTTCCTCTGTCATCCCCACCGAAGACGTTTCTGCGGTCGTGTCTGACATTTGCATGACAATAGAATGTGGTAAAACATGAAAGAGTTATATTAAGGAGTCATTAAGGGCACAGAACTTATGAATAAATGCATTAGAACTGGAAATAAGAAAGCAAAATCACGTATTGACAGCATCTGTGTCGGAGCGTTAGCGTGTTATCACACAAACCCGCTCAGGAAACGCGCCTCTGCCAATTACACTGACGTCTCTCCCCTTTACGTTACTAATCCCAGCATGGTGGAGCAAATAGCACTGAACTTTACCATGCAAACACAGCGCCGGGTGAGAAACAGAGCTTGATTACTGATTTATTGTATACTGATTTAATGCGACCAATGACCGATAGCAGGGTTTGATTTGTCGCTGTTTGTAAAGCTGGACTGAAAGAAGCGAGTTTGTGAAGGTCAAAGTTTTAGAACATATTAGTTTAACCTTAACTTTAACTTTAATAGCTAACTTTGGTACCCCCTTAAAATAAGACCACCTTTAATAAAAGGTTTATAAATAGTTTATAAATAGTTTACAATAAGGAGTTTTTGAGTTATTCAATTATTTAAAAGAAATTCTAATAAAAAAAAAAACAAATAAAACACGAGCAGTTAAAACTGTCAAGTATGATAGAATTTCAATGTTGTTGTTTAATGTTACTGATTAAATGTTTAATGTAAATATAATGTAAAAAATGTTTGGCCACACCTTCAATTCAGTGTTTTTTAATTGTGAAAAAAAAATCCCTGCTTTGTAGATTAATACTAACTTCATTCGAACCATGAAGAAAAATATATGCAATTATTTAATTCCACATTTTGCACATCTTGGCCTTTTCTCAGCCAGCCTTTCTTACTAATTAACTTCTCAAAAGTTGATTACTTGAACTTCTTGTTCTCTTAATGTGTTTGAGAGCATCAGTTGTAAAGTTGTGAAGAGGTAGAGTTACAGATATTCAGTAAATAGCTCTATTTGAATAATGCTCTAATCCATATTATGGCAAGAACTTCTCAAACAAGTAAAGAAAAATGTTACTTTAACTAATGAAGGTCCTTCAAACCGCAAGTGGGGTCATAAAAAACATTATATACTGTACGTTATGATGAAACTGGCTCTCATCAGGAACACCACAGGAAAGGAAGACCAATAGTTACCTCTATTACACAGGATAGGTTTATCAGAGTTACCAGCTTTAGAAACCACAAGCTAACAGCAATTGGGTGCCATGACAGCTTTTCCTTATTACTTGAGCAACAGCAGTGTTGCTAATAGCACTTATACAAGAGTTACAGCAAACATAGAGATATCAGTACAGCAAACCCAGTCTAAGAGCCCTATTTTTGCTTAATTCAGCTTAATTTAGGGCATGTTAGTCTGTCTTTGCTATCGTAACGACAGCAAAAGTATGCCTCGAGTGGCTTGAAATGCTTAAAAGGCATGTTCTAATTCTCTTAATTAATTATGGGTCTGTTTTAGGCGTGACATTAAATAAAAATAAAACCTATCAGCTTTTCTCTTGCCATTCCCTTTAAGAGTCTGGTGCACTTTTACTTTGGTGGATTGCTATTTCAGCGGCACAGCTACATGGATGTGTTCAATGCTTTTCAGTAGAGGAAACTGACATACACATGCTATGGGTTTGTGCACTGCTACATGTCCATGTGTGCATAACAAACAAGGGTGTAAACATGTTGCCTGCTCACAATTTACTGCCAAGATAGCAATGAACTATTGATGTCTGTGTAGGTTCATTTCAGTCAGTGACGCAACTGTGTTTTCCACTGCTGAGATAGCAATACGCCAGAAATTTACCCGAACTCACCTCACTTCTGGACCATCACAACCATTGGTGTATCACAAGTACCATAGCAATGTATTAATTCATTTAACAAGGCTTGAAAATAGACTGTTGATGGGGTTTAAGATAGCAATGAGCATCACACTGCTGCACCTTGTGAAATAGAGCCTTTTATCTGCTCATTCATGCATCAGTAAACCAAAGAAACTCAAGAATTAGAACTGAAGACAGGTAGTCATAGCTTAAATCTCTAGATTAATCAAATCTGAATAGAGAGCACCACACAATGCACGTTTTAAAAGTACTTTTTTGCATGCTTTTTTGTAATTACACATTTATCAGATTTATAAATCTCTAAATCCCCCTCTAAAATATACGGACTGTCACTTTAAACAGTACATTTATACATTATATTGCTATGAAAATACAAAAAGATCCCTAACAGTGCAAGTGGAATTTCTGGAGTGGAAAAACTAAAGTGGATATGACAACTAAGGCTGAGGACTTTTAAGAATCCACTATGGAACAACAGTACTGAAGCTCATCCTGAACAATGGAGCACTAGTTTAAAGGTTTCCATGGTTCCGAATAAATTTTTCCCATGTCCCCGATTGCCATGAGAAGAGAAAAAAATGTGAACAGCTAAGAGAGGATGGGTCCTGCTGTGGAGTCAGATGGACAAGATAGCCACGCAAAGAAGATGCTCAGCCATTAATAACAAACACAAAGAACAAACTAATCAACAGACATCACAGTGTGTGAAACCTCTGGCAGCGACGGAGCTGATGGGACTGATTACAGGGCTGGAGAACGCTCCGAGCTTCTGAAGCTTCACAGGAGGAGATTATCTTTACATTCGCTCTGTATTCACTCTGGAAACACTCGTTTCCATTAGAAACGGGTGGAAATTGGAAATTAGCGCACAAAGGAAAACAGCATGGGAGGATACAGCTAAAAGGAGCTTTGTGTCGGGCGATTTGTTTTTTTTTTACTCACATTGAATAAACTTTTCAGACGTTTTGCAGCAAATTCACAAATTTAGTGCGCTGATAAGTGTTTTGATCAAGTGAGAAATCTCCATTTTTTTAAATGTCCAGATGACATGTGAACTTGGCCCTTTGTTGTGTTTCATTTAAATGCTAATGTCAGAAGCTCCAAGTAAGATATTTTAACTAGAGGATTTTGTTTATGTATTTTTTTTCTAATGATAAGGAAATTAGCAAGTTTCTATTTTTAATCTATATTTTTAACTAAATTAAGAAAATACTGTTGCTGTTAACATGTTAATGAATTAATGTACAGATTATTCTGAATTTTTTGTTATGCAATTTTCTTTTTTTAAATACAAATTAATCATGTTAGCATGTTTGACCACAGCCAACTTCCTGCTGTAAATCATTCTACTTTTAAAAGAACCTGATGACTTAATGGTGACTTCATTTAATGACGTAAACACAGCGTCACTACTGCTGAGTTCAGAAGGCAGATTACTTCATATTAATGCTGAAAAGTGGATTGCACAGAATGCACTACACACTGACCTCACTCATTCATGACACCTCCATACTACAATCACCTGAGTATTGATTTCACCTGCTACACTAACTATATGGACCCCTGCACTTAACTCACTCACTGCTAAGTAGTGCTTAGATTTGTATTGTCTCTCTTTACAAAATGTATGACTGTTTTTGTATCTTTGACCATGATTTTTCTTTGCCCTCCTACCTGTACACTGTCCTGCTGTGTTTTTGACGTGCACTGTCTCACCATTTTTGGTATGTTTACTGACTATTTTCTTATTGATGTATATAAAATTCCATTGTCATGATCTCACATTTGTTCTTTTAGTTCACAATTAAATATCCATTATTAAAAGTTACATTTTTAAGAAGGAAAAATTTGATTAATTGTGATGAACTGATTCATTAATCGATCAACAGCCCTAGAGTTTTAAACTGTTATTTAAAAGGTTTTTTTATTTCCAATAAACAAGCTTTTCTAGAGTTTCCCAGCAAATCCCTGAATTCTATGAGGTAATGATACGTTTTGAGCAAATGCTTTCACTCTGGATCATCTCTTCTCTATCTATCTTTTGAGAATGGATGCAGGTGCATGGGTGCATCATTGTCTGTCATGTTTAGAAGAAATTGCCTGCCCACATCATTGCGTGGTGCAGTGTGGTAGAGAATGGTACGGCAGCAGCAGCGGCAGGAGCAGCAGTGAATTGGCTGGCACAGGCCGATCGTGAGTTGGCAGCAGAACGTGCGTTTTTCTCCTGACACTTCAATGAGCGAGATTATAGGTGCTCACCTTCAGCTGGCGGGGCTTTTTACGCAGAACTGAAGCTGGCGCTAATTACAGGTCTATTCAGCGTGAGCGGGGCAGAGCTCTCGGGATGGAGATTGTGGAGGACAGATCTCGGTTCTGATGAGCCGGGCCGGCGCTGGCGTCGTCTTTCCTCTCGGCGCCGGGGAAATAAGTGCGGCGCCATTTGTTTTTCAAGTGGTCCATCGAAGCATCATACCACTTCTTTGGGATCATGGGGGAAAGAAATGATTGCTGATTGAAATCGGGGGTCTTTAGAAACGGCGCCCAATTGGGCCTCTTTCTTTTTTTAGCGGACAAGTTAAATCACGGCCATCAGCGCTTTCTCTCGTTTCTTGCATAAAGTGCAAAATACAAAGTCTTAAAACTACAAAAAGGTCTAGACTCAGCACTTAGAATGATCAAGCATAACATTATGACCACCTCCATGTTTCTACAGCCATTGTTCCATTATTATTTTTCAGCTCCACTGATCATAAAGGGCACTTTGTAGTTTTATATTGTAGTTCTAATTACAGGCTGTATTCCTGTATCTCTGCATACTTTATTATTGGCAGCACGGTGGCTTAGTAGTTAGCAGGTTTGCCTTTCATCACTAGGTCCTTGGGTTTAAGTCCCTATCTGGGTGGATTTTCAATGTTCTCCCTGTGTCTGCGTAGGTTTCCTCCAGGGACTTCAGTCCAAAAACATGGAGATCAAGTAAATCAGATACTCTAAATTGTCAAAAAAAAGCCCTAAATTGATTTGTTTATATATAAACATGTGTATAGGATTCTGTGTGTATAAAATGTATGTATGACTGTGTGCCTAGTATTGGATTGGCAGTCCTCCAGTGCCTGATGCAGTCCTCCAGGTGGACGATTGTCTCCGGTTGAGAGTATGCTGTGCGCTATTGGCTGCCACTTCTCACCAGTGTGTGGATGAGAGCTAAATATAAATGGTTGTAAGTAAAACCTGTAAATTGTAAAGCACCCTTGGGTTTCTAGAAAGGTGCTATATAAGTGTAACCTTATTCATTCATTCATTCATTATCCTCCTTTAACCCTGTTCTTTAATGGATAAGAAAACCACAGAGCAGCTAATCACAGCAGTGCAGTGATTAGCACTGATTGGCATGATGGTGGTGGTGTATGAGGTTTGTGATATTTGTGTGTTTTTCTGGTACAGGCGGATCAGATACAGCAGTGCTGCTGGAGTTTTTAAACACCTCGGTGTCACTGCTGGACTAACAGCCTCCTGTGACCACTGATGAAGGACTAAAGGATGTCCTACATAAACTGTGCAGCAACACGGTTTACATCTACAAGGTGGAGCAGCTACTGTAGGTATGGGTGTCTAACAGAGACAGATAGATATACAGTGAGTGATGTTTACACAGTGTTCAAAAACTCCAGCAGCACTGCTGCATCTGATCAACGTAGTTCCAAGTAGGAAATTTCACTGAAATGCCCCCCACATGTCAAATTTTTTACTCAGAAAGTCTGAAGAGCCTCACGAACCCTGAGATCAGAATCCAAGATGGCTGCCCTCACATCACTAATAGTAAAAGTAGTAGTATTATATTATATTAGCAGTATTTATATTATTTTCATGTCTATCTGTTAGTGCCTCCTTAAAGCAGTAATACACAAAGTGCTGTCCAATTCCAGAAATTACAGATAATTCATTTTTTTGCCAAGAAATAATGGATGATTAAAGAAAGCAAATATAGTAAATATATACCAATGGATTTAAATGCGAGAGAGACGAGAGACAAAAATTCTTAAAATGAAGAAAAATATGTTAAAAATAAATAGAATATTCCTATGAAATACTAGCAACAATGCAAAAATGAGAAATTACACAGGATTTTACTTTCGCTAGCTAGATTTCACCTTTTTACAGTATATGGACATAATACTGTGTGATGCATTTTTCTCAACTGCTATTGCTAAAAATGCTAATATGGGAGGGACAATACAAGCAATGTTACTTTGGAAATATCAATTGAACATATTGATGCTGATGATGACGATGATTAAGATGATTATGAAATTCTTTATTCAGTCAACTTCAGTCTTAAATTCATCACATAATACAATAAATATCAAACCTTAAAACATTATCAGCAAAGTAGTGTCTAAAAAGGCACAGACGGAAACATAATGCTTATAATGATGCTTATATTCCTAAATAAATTAGTATTTTGGCTGAATTCACCATAAAGCACTAGTAAATGATGGTCAAATCAAACTCCAAAGTGGATAGCTAAATTTTTTCTGTTTTTTTTTTTTTAAGAAATAGTGTAAAATCTTACACTGAATGTGAACTCCAGTGTGCTGTCATTCTCAGCTCAGACATCTCTGCCCAGAAGATGAACTCTCCCTTCTTAGAACTTCAGAGTGAAACCCGAGGCTAGCCGCTAAGCTGGGTTTAGTGTTACCAAACAAAGACAACTGTGTAGATTTTGAGAAGCAGAAAGCTCTTACAAGCCTCCAGTCACGCCGTTCTCAGCGTAGCTCCTCGCGGACCGTTCTTCTGCAGCCCACTGGACGGTGTTTAAAGGCTGAGGCCTAAACCGACTAATGGCAGCGGTTTACTGACCCGTCCCTAACTGTCCAGTTTACATGGCTGAGAGTGTAATCGTCCGGTCCAGCAGCTCCCCGGCCTCGCTCGACACTAAGTCTGCTTGTAAGCGGGTGTAAGTGGGTTCTCTGAGGACAGAGAGACATTTCCCGCTCAGAGCCGATAGTGGAGGCCGGTGCTGACAGCCAGAAGAGTGGGTACAATGCCCGTCCTCGTGTTTGTTGTTTTCCCTCTGCGTCACTCTTTTAGCACTGATGTTTAAATGCCTTCTCCCTTGGTTCTACAGTACAATAGAATGACCTTTAGTTTAAATACAGCAAACTGGTGCTATGTCTGGAGCATTATTTTCAGTGACCATGCAGAAATGTGGATGTGTTATATAATACGCTCACATGCCAAAAGTCAGGGGACAGCAGTATGGACACTTGTTAATATTTTTTGGGGGGGTATTTTTATTGTTGCAAAAAAACAAAACAAAAAAAAAACAACTGCAACAACACACACATTCTGCAAATAGCTATAAAATACAGTGCAGGTAAAGGCAAAACATAACATGGGATTCAATAAAGCCTCTACCTTAATTATAAAATAATAAAAAAAAGAAATCTATAATAACAAACATAACAACAGAAGAATATCACATTTAAACTATACGCACAAAAAATAGTAATCACAAAACATTAATCAAATGATCTTTTAAACATCGTTTATAATGTTTTACAGATAATTTTTTTTGACAAATGGTTCAAATCATTCCACAGTTTTGTCCCCCTATATCTAATTGAAAATTGACCTCTACAAGAAAGAAAAATTAAGGAAGACTGGCCAGTTGAATATTTATGAAAAGTAATTTTTGAATTGCTCTGGGATATTTTCATGATTTGAATAAATTTAATAAATAAAAAAACATATTTGAAATATAGTATTATTGTAAATCGAGAGAATTTAAAGTGTGCTCAAGGTTTATTTCCTTCTCTCTCTCTCTCTCTCTCTCTCTCTCTCTCACTCTCTCTCTCTCTCTCTCTCTCTCACTCTCTCGCTTGCTCTCGCTATATATACACAGCTATTTCCATGTGTAACAACCACTGTTCGGTCATTGAATCAGTCAGAAACGGTGGTTGCTTTCTATTCTGTTTACTCTAAAACACATTTTAAGAATCATTAATCAGCAATTCTTGCATTAAAAGGCTGCAGGCATCAGACACATCCATCTCAGAGCTCTCACTCATCTAAAAGTTCTCACAGTATGATTTTTTAAACAGTATTTTTTTGCATAACATGCTCATGATCATACAGCTTGTTTACATTAAAATAGTTCCAAACTTACATATTAAAGAACTGTTTCCTTAATGCAAAACAGAAACAATTTAGAACAAATACAGGTTCAGTGCTGCACAGCTACTAACAGGAATACTGTATGTAGAACACATTTTTGGAAGGAACAGACTAGGCAGCAACATACTTGATACAGATTTTAGGATTGATTAACATTTGATTCTTGAATTAAACGGCTGCAGGCATCAGACATGGGTTAATACAATTAAAATAAGAATAAATTAGAAGTTTGGTCCACTTTTTGCTGCTGGAGTGAGTTATATGACATGGTTTGGATATCAGAAGGACATGTCTGGACAATAATTTGATGAAGTTAGCATTTTCAATCAAATCTATGCAATAAAAAACACTTTTTTATAAGACAATTAAAATGTTTTAAAGTGTTTAACTCGATATAGATTAAAATATATATTCATAGAGATCTACAGCAGCTACACACCATCCATCTCAGAGATCTTATTCATCTGATCTATATATATATATATATAGATATTTTTTTTTTACATTTTTAACAACATTTTTAGAATAATGGAGATATTTTGTTGGAACTAAATAATTATTATTATTTGTATTATTATTATTTTTTATTATTGAATGTTTTTTATGAACAGCCCACCATTTTTGGGTGACATTTTCTAATTTTCCAGTTAGTATCTAGTATGAGTGTTGTAGAAAAGCATTACATTGCAAAAGTCAGGTGCAGGTAAAGGGTAAAACCTAAAATGAGCTTAAATAAAGCCTTTACCTTAATAATATAAAAAAAAAACTATTATAATGAACATAACATCAACAAAAGATAATCACATTCCAACTATGTAACACACAAAAAAATCAAATAATCAAATGATCTTTAAACATCGCTTATAATGTTTTACAGATGTACATTTTTTTTGCAAAATGGTTAAAATCATTCCACAAAAATAAAATACGTATTTTTTACATTTTTAACAACATTTTTAGAATATGGAGACATTTTGTTGGAACTAAATAATTATTATTTGTATTATTATTATTTTTTTCCTCTTTATCAGATACTTTTTCTTATTTATGTAATTATTAATCAAAAGGGAGATTCTACTTTCTATGTATAAATATATGAATATAAATTAGAATAAACCATTCAAAAATGCAGATACTACATGTTGATCTCAGTAAAAAAGAGGAAAAAAAGTGAATGTATTAAATATTGATAAAGGTAATGGAGTGAAAAATGAATAGATGTGAACTCAATAATTCCAATAGTTCTGCTGTTACTGCTGAGCATTGATTATCAGGTATCAATTAGTTTAAGTGCTATTAGAGCACAATGGCAAAAATCCATTTATCTGTCTCAGCAGTTTGTATTGAAGGTTATTCTGGAACAATATATAGGTCATGGTCTTAGGATAGGAAAAAACTATTATGTTGGGTCTCATGCATTGAATGTGGATGTGATTTTTGCCAGGGCCACTTACCTGTTCAAGATACAGTAGATCACTGTAGCATCATCTCCCCTCCCTCCAAACTATCTATAGATCTGTTTTTACAGCCCAGTTTAACATCGCTCTAAAAGCCCATGTTTTATATGTACGACCGCACTAATGAAAGCATGTCAGGCCCACGCCATTCACTGTCCCTTATGATAAATGGCCGACATGCCGATGAGCTCAATCAGATTTAATTAGTCTGACGTCTGAAAAGAGAACGATGCTGACCTGTAACCTTCTAAACTATACAGCCGGGGTTAATTGCTGTCATAACGGCTGTTATTACAGGCAGCAGAGCCTCGTTTAAACTGCTTTTACGAGCATCGCTTACAGACTTGGCATTTCAGACTGACCTTCTACGATCATCTCTGTTGTCGTAAGCACTCCTGCACGCGGGATAATCCTCGGGTGATTATAACAATTTTGTTTGTCTCTTATTAAAATAACACTCAGTATTCCGGAAGTTATTTTCAGTTGGTTATTTCTGTGTTTGCAAATAATCCCGAGAGAGTCTCGCTAATTAGGCCAGAATGGAGCAAAACCGGGTAATCATGTGGAGATAATGTGATTAAATTAGGTCAATTGAATGAGGATAATTTCATGATTGTGATCATAAACAATATGCTGGTGGGTTAAAGCGTGTTTATACGGACTGTATCCCCCCGCTGCGGGTCTCAATACTGTATGTTTATCTCGGTAACAAAAGAGGAAAATAAGCAAACGTATCTTAAACATCGATAGAAAAAAGGGTGAGATAATTGAGATAATGACAGTTTCTTCATAAATCAGTCAGAAATGAATAGATGTGCACTCAGTAATTACTTGTTCCTTGCTGCTGCGCATCGATTATTAGGAATCAATCAGTCTAATTGCTGTTAGAGCGCAATGCCAAAAATCCATTTATCTGTCGTAGCAGTTTGTGTTGAAGGTTATGCTGGAACAGTTACAAATACATACAAATAAAAACCAAGGGCCATATTTTAGCTATTTTATCTATAGGTGAACCATCAACTGTGCACTGTGGTGCTTGATTTAGAGCGTGGTAGTGTGTCTTTGCTATTGTAATGATGGGAAAAGTATTCCTTACACAGCTTGAAACTCGCAAAAGACATGTCCTAATTGTTTTAATAAATAATGGGTATGTTTCACTTGCCATTCCCTTTAAGAGCAAAGTGAGCTCTGATTTTGGCAGATTGCTATTTCAGGGGGTGCAGCTACCTGGATGTTTCCAAATCTATACAGCAAAAGAAATTGACCTCCTTGTTCATTACCCGTTTATTCTGTTTATTGTTGATGTAAAAGTTTCTGTAGCTGCCAACAGGCACCGGTTATGAGATTGTGCACTGCTGTGTGTCCATGTGAGTGCAACAAGCGGGGGCGTATGTGCTTTGAGGATGCACCTGTGTTGACAATTCACTGCCAAGATAGCAATGAATGTCTGACTGTTGACGTCTGCTTAGGTTGTTTTCAATCAGTAATGCACCTGTGTTTTCTGCTGCCAAGATAGCAATATGCCAGAAATTTACCTGAACACACCTCAGTTCAAGACCACAGAGAATAGGTACATTCAAAAGCTGTTTGTTTAGCTGTTTATTGTATATATGATATCTAATGACACATGCAGAAGGTGTGAGAGCAAGATAGTAATGAGCATTGCAATCTGTCTTGCAAGAAAGTAAAATGTAGTAGGAGGAACATGCCTCACGACCCACCTCTTATCTAACATCCTATAAATACCATCTATCTAGCTTACATACCCTACATCAAGTCTTCATACCTCTTCACCTCCCCATCTCCCCCTTTTAACAAATATCTTTCCTTTCTTCCACAAGCAGAAGCCACCTGAACTCCAGTCCAAAAGTTCTCTGGGTTCTCTCCCCTGTCTTCACCTTATGGCATGTTCCAAACTAGCAAATAAATATTATTTTTAAGAGATGAGAGCACAAGAAAGCCACCACAAACTCTTTTAAAATTATTTATTTTTAAGTGGAGTGACTTGAATTCAAGAGTTAGGGGCATGTCAATAAAAAAACAGATTTAAGAACAACATTAGTCTATTTCTTAATGTTTTTCCTCTCATTCACACATTCTGACCAGTATATGCTTCTGATACTAATATGCCTACTGGATAATACATTTACTTACCTTATGTACTTACCTAGCTTTTTATTTGTTTGTTTTGTTGTGAGTAATCGTAAATACAGTATACTTCCTCTCTGTTTGCACAGGCATCTTTTAGCTGATGTATCAGAGCTGAGGATCAGGCACTTTCCTCCGAGTGCGCTGGAACCTAAACCCAACTGAGATGGTGATTTGGTGATTTGGGATGAGCTGGAGCTTCACCGCATAAAGGAAATGCAGCAACTATTGTTCAGTACCTCCAGAAACTCTTATACTTCAAGATGCTGATAAACTATTCCAGGTGACTTCACTACTCTAAAAAACAAGAGTGTGCAGATCTGTCCTCAAAGCTAAATGTGACTACTTAGAAAAATCTAAAATATAAAACATAATCTGGTGTCTTTAAAATGTTTTGTTTAGAAAATAATTCCATGTGTCTTCCTGTATAACTTTAACGTCTTCAGTATTAAATTTACAATGTAAAACATCATAAAAAAAACTTTCCAAACTTTTGACTGGTACTGTCAAACTGCAATCTTGGGTAACTATGTGTAGCTCAAGTCATATTAGCGGGAAATCCTGTAACTCTAAATACCTCAGTCCACATGCTTCTTTCACTTTCAGTGTTGTGTATTTATCTCTCAGCTTGTCCAGAAATCCATGTGTAAAACAAGTCCTTTGGTGGGGTCTTAAAAGCAAGCAGAATCATGTCGCTTCAGCTCGCTCGCTGGCAGTAAATATTTTATATTTTGTTGGATAATTTGCACTTATATCTGAGTTCTGTCTAATTGATTTGTGACATCAGTTTTTATTTGATTTTTTTTCAAGAATGTTGGGAAATGGTGATTATTACTGAGATCTTAGGGGATATAGTATGAGCATCACTGCAACATAATCTTGTGGGCTATTGAATAATTTTTTCCTCATCTCAGTCTATGCGTCTACCTTTGTTACACCTAATTTCAGAATTAGGTCCGAGCCAAAGCACATCATCAAGCGTTATCGTATTTCACAGAAAACTCCATTAATGTGTTTTATTGCATCAGCACTCTCACGGCGTATTCTTGTGAGCCGGGGCGAGGCGGGTTCCCTCTCCTGAGCTCAGATCGCAGCGTGGTGCCTGGGTGGGAGGCGGCAGGGCCGGGCTGAACTCGGCTGTGCCCTGTGCTCAAAGCGCTGACTGGAGGTATCGCTGCTTCACTTTCGGAGAAAGAAAGAGATTGAGGGGATGGTCGAGGGAGAGGATGAAAGTAAATGTTCCTCTCCCGTGGAGCCGAGTGTGTCTCAGAGCTGGTGTGTGTTCAGAAGTCTTCGTGCCCGGCCAATTTGACGGTAGCTTTCACACTCTGGCTCTTCACTCGCGCCGTGAACTCCGGGCCGGCTTTTTTTTTTTTTTGGAGAGAAGTGGCCGAGTCTGCAGGCCCGGCCATCTCGCCGCTCCAGTCTGGAGGAAGTGTTTGGGAACAGAAGAGAAGAATGAAAAATATATATATAACATTTTAAAGGCCTGGATTGGGTTTTTCAAAGTGCGATCTGAAGCTCTTTTGATTTTTTGCAAAATACGAGTTCGAAAGAAAAAAAGATGGACAAAACCACATGAAGACTTCACACTCTTAACAAACTCTTAAAGATAAGGCCAACAGAGATGGACAGACGCAAGCAGCAGAAAGTTATTTGGAAAAACATTCTTCTTAAAAGGAAGCCGTGCTTCTGAAACCAGAACATGAGAATTTCCAATGCAGCACAAACTGACCAAGTTGTGATGTATAGAATACACTATTTCCAACATGGTGGATTTACTGATTTAAAAAAGAGATACAATTCATTTGTTGAGTCTACAGTATCAAAGTTATGGTAAAATCTAAAATCAACAAATTATTTTTAATAAATAAAGAATAAAACTAGGCCCAAGCTTAGCAGTCTTGATCATGATATATTCTTTCTGGCTGCATTCTTGCAACGATCAATCTGCTAATTGTTCTGGATGTTCTTAGAACATCTTTTTTTATTTAGTGTTGTTCTGATAACATCATTGAAACGTCACTTGTGTCAATGTTTTATTTTTGTGTTACTTGTTCTGCCTATTGGGTAGCCTATAGTTCGCTAAGCCTGTCCACAAGCTAGCTAGCATGATGCTAATGATGATGCCACATCGCTTATGATGTTAGCGAACTGCTAACAATGCTAGAGTGTTACTAATAATGCAAGCATGAGGCTAATGATGCTGGTGTGTCACTAATGATATAAAAGTTTCATCACCACAGTTTAGTTTTGAAGTATAATTTTATTGCACAAATATACAACTTAATTCCACAAGTTTAGTCTGTGTGGTGTTTGCTGTGTTTGTATGGTTAGCAGTGTTTGTTAGCTCTGTTGCTCACTGTTTGGGCTGACAGAGGCACTCTAGAGAGGGGTATCCTCCACAAGCCATGTTATTCTGATACATTCTACAAATAGGAACTGCAGAAATGGTGGGAAAAATGCCAGATTGGTCATTCCAGACCTACAGCCATGACTCGCAGCTAATGAGTGAGTGGCTGCAGCTGTGTTCCAGCTCTGGAGCTTTCCAGAAGTGAGCCAAATGGCTCTGATGGGATCCTTAATTCCAGAATAGGATTTGATTTGGCTTTCAGGATCTCTAGTGTTAACTGTTCAACAACACAAAGTTCTTTTCTTTACCTATTCAAGACAGACCACTACATAAATATATTACTTGACAGTTGGAGGAACAACATGCTAACCTTCACTTCGTCAGCACTGCATGGATATTGTGATGATATCCTAATTAATAGCAGTAAATTAAAAAAAGACCGGATTGAGAAAATTCCCCTTCTGAAATATGTTTGTCCTGATCTTTTTTATCTCTGTCTCGATTGGTTTAAAGTGCAGGAGAGAAATAAAGGAGAAGGACTGCAGCTGTCGATGAGAAACAATGACACAACATTACCATAAATCTTTAATCGGCCTCTGTCACTCAGGACCTGCTGACTGTCACGGCTGCTGATGTGGGATAGAGAGAGAGAGAGAGAGAGAGAGAGAAAGAAAGACCTTAGATAAGCTTTTTGTCTGTATGTGTTAAACACCTTGCCCTTGAGTCATCGAGCATGTGTCTCTCTCTCGTCCCTCATCTTTCTTTCTCTCTCTGTCTTTTTTTCTCTCTCTCGCTTTATCTGCCTGAAGTCAGATAGTCGTGCAGAGGGCATGTTAAACAGATAAAAAGGCAGAAGAGACTGAGAGAGGAACAGAGTGAGATAGAGAGATAAAGGAAAAAAGGGCACTAAAGGGTAAGATCACAGGTGCAGATCATGACCCTAAAACTAGCCAGGTGATCCCGAGCTCGGTAATCTTCACTTTGACAGCAGGTTAAATCCTGGTTTGTCCAAATTGATCTGTTCACTGAGAGATAAGCTATGGTTTTATTACCCATAATACCAACTATTGACTATATTAAAAGCATGGATGCTGTGGGTCAATTTCCTTCTGTTCTATAGAAATGAAGCCAAAGTTCCAAGCCAAGTACAACATATTTCGGTCATATTTGGAAACAGACAAAGTCTGTGCACAAGGCAAGTGTCTCAATCTGCCTTTATTGAGTTTAGGGCACAGCCTAAAGCAGAGTGGATTGGCTTCAAGAAAATAAGTAGTGGCTGAAATAACAACAAAGAGACCTCAAATAATGCAAAGAAAACAAGTTCATATTCATAGTTTCATCAAGTTTTAAGAGTTCAGAAATCAATATTGGGTAGAATACCCCTGCTTTTTTATCACAGTTTTCATGCATCTTGGCATGTTCTCCTCCACCAGACTTACACACTGCTTTTGGATAACTTTATGCCTTTACTCCTGGTGCAATAATTCAAGCAGTTCAGCTTTGTTTTGATGGCTTGTGATCATCTATCTTCCTCTTGATTGTATTTAAATTTGGTAAAAGAAAGAAAAGAAAGATACTCATCATTTTTAAGGGGTCTCTTATTTTTATCCCAGAGCTATATATATATTAAAACGTAGATATTTGAGTTATGCTTCCAACACCCAGCCTGAACGCCTATCTGAAACAGCCATCTGCTAACACGAGTGTCCGATGACTATTTGAAACCTCCTAGCATGTGTCTAACCCCCGGCTGAGCCCTGTTCCAGCACTGGAGTGGTCTCGGGGGATTGTAATGAGTCGTATCGCTTTGAAGATAAGCGGCCAGCGAAGTGGCAAAGGGGCTTTTAATGGTTATGTTCCAACATAATCCTAACCCGAGCATTTAACACGGCGTTGCAGGAGGCATTTATCATTCTCCCGCAACACTCAGACCCTGACAGGCGGCCGGGCTCTACATTTACACGCAGCAGAGTCGCGAAAACACCGGCCGCAATTAAACCCGAGCGCCCTGTAACGTTAAACCCAGCCCGGCTGCGCCGCGCTATCGCCACATGGGGGCCCATGAATCATCGCGCGCTGGGCCGTACGTGCAGCCGAGAGTAATTGCACACGCTGTCTTTCTGTTGAAGGCTTTGGCATGGAAATGGGGCGAGGCGTGTTCGGAGCGCTGGGAGCCAGCTGTTCTCATTTGATGCCACTTTCTTTCTGTTTCTTGACACGAGAACCTCGGGTACTTTTGTTTCCAGCCAGTTGAAGGAAAAGTTGTGAGGATTTCATGCGCTAACAAAGGCGCCATCAGTCAAGACATCTGTGGAAGCGTGTCACTGTGTTCTTTTCCGCGGCAGACGCGACGCAGACGTATCGAATTTCAGCTCCCCGCAGCTCAGATACCTCACTTTACATAATACATAATACGCCACCGTGCTTCTTCTATACAGGATCAAGGACCTGGAGTGTTGGGGTGACATTAGCTGTGATGATACGATGGTGTTAAACAGACCAAAATGGCTTTGCGTTCAGCTGAACTGACAGGTAAAGCCTCTATCTGCAAATGACAGAATGATTGAGAGCTTTGTTGATCTTCAGAACATTCAACATTGTGGCAAAGCTGAATAAAAAATGTGTGCTACGTTATTTATTTACTTATTTATTTCAGAACCTAAAGAAGCTGGAGGCCGTAAAACACTGGAGTGACATATGGTAGGTACTACACTAGGCAGACAAATTAAATAGAGACATTAAGGTTTAAGATATTCACTGATCAAGCATAACATCATGGCCGCCTCCTTGATTCTACAGCCATTATCCATTTTTTCAGCTTCACTTATCATGTAGGAAACTGTGTAATTTATTATTATCTCCTTTTCACTCTGTTCTTTAATGGTCAGGACCCCACAGGACCTCCACATGGCAGCTATTAGTATTTGGGTGGAGGGTCATTATTCTCAGCACTGTAATGACTGCACTGATTGGCCTGGTAACAGTGTATGATGTGTGTGTTGTGGTAGTGTGAGTGGATTAGATACAGCAGTGCTGCAGGAGTTTTTAAACATCCTCTAGTCTTTCATCAGTAACTACAGTATCTCTTGTCCTTCAGCAGTGGCTACAGGATGTTGACAACTCTCCCTATGTGTAGTAGGACCCACCTTCTTGTGGTAGCATGGATATGATTGGCTGTGTGCACTATTTTTGCGACAGGGTTCCAGATTTCACCAGAAGTTCACCTTCACAGTGACACTTGGGCAAATGTCTTTACTGTATTTGTTTAGTAGAAAGTAAGCTTGTTAGTTGATGGTTGTTTTAAAGATTTCTAGCTTTGAAGCATAGTCTTCTTATGTGTCACTTCTGCTGCATTTTAACCGTGAACACGTAGCAGTGCCAGTCAAAAGTTTGGACACATATTCTCATTAATTTTTGTTCTTTATTGGTTTTTATTTGAGGCACTACATTGAAGATTAATATTAAAGACTTGACAGACCTATGAAGAAACACATATTAGAAAAATTATGAAGTATTACGTAGTAGACAAAATGTTTGGCCTTCACAAACACCTGACATAAAAACCCAAGTTCTGAAGACAGCTGAAGAACCATTCCAGGTTCTATCTCATGAAGCAGACAGAGATGTGTTCCTTTACAGATTTTATAGCTTTAATATTAATCTACAGTAATAAAAATAAAACTTTAAATGAGAAGGGTTTTTTCTTGACTGGTACCGAATATCATAAACAAAATATTTTGTATATATTGTGAAAAATGTCTTTAATTAACTCAATATAATATTTTTACCATATCGCCCAGTCCTAATGTTGAAAAGACATTAGCTCTGATGATATGATGCGAGTTAAAAAGAGAAAAATGGCTTGGCGTTCAGTTGAATTGACAGGTAAAAGCCTGTATCTGCATGCCTTCAAACATAAACGACAAAAGGATTGAGAGGTTCTTTGATCTCCACAATGCTCTACATTAAGCTGAATGTAAAACAGTGCTGTATTTGAACAACTGAAGAAGCTGGAGCTCAAAAAACAATTAATTAAATATGTTAAGTACCAGATTAAAAACACACAAGATACTTGAATATTTTGGAAATACATGAACTATATGGACAACATGTTGGGACTCCATTTATGAGTGGATTACTGTGAATCTGAAGGACTTTGGCATAAGAAGACCATCATTAAATAGAATCAAGAACCTCGTGTTGAGATGACATTACCTGTGATGATATAATGGAGACCATCATAATGGATCAAGAACTTCCAGATGAACAGATCTCTCTGATCCTTAAAAAAGAATGGAGATGAAGTTGAGTGTGTGGAAATATAGATTGAAAATATATCAAAACAATTAGAAAATAGCCATTCCACTGTCTACTAAATCATTCACAGACCACAAGAAGTGCAAAAAAGTCTGCAACTATCTCGAACCTACAGGTACAGTACCAGTTAAAAATTTAGTCACATCTTCTTATTTAATTATTTTATTCTTCTATTTCTGCATTGTAAATGGTTTCTGAAGCCCTCCAGATCTATAAAGGATCACATGAGGAATCATGTACTAAGCGTAAAAGTGTTAAACACTCTTGGTCTTCCATTCAAGGGTCGGTCCTGATGAGTGCCAGTTTCACCAGTCTTTGTGACTGCACTTGCGGATACTTTTACATTTGTAAAAGTTGTATGTTTTGGATTGTTTTTTTCTTTACTTATTTGAGTAGTTCTTAGCGTAATATAGATTAGAACAGCTCTCAAACACATTAAGAGGGGGAAAAAAGTAAATAACTCTTGACCAGTTCAGCACAGCTGTTAACTGAAAGTCATTCCTGGTGACTCTACCTCATAAAGCTATATTTTGGTTTGTTTAGGTATTTTTTGTTTACTAAATAATTCCATATGTTTTTTTTTTGTGTGTTTTTTTTTTTTTTTTTGCATAGGTTGGATGAAAATGAAGCAAATGGGAAAAAAATGGAAAAGTCTATCATTTATGATTTGGTACAGTACATTTATATACCTATATATCTATCTATATCTTTACCACTATTATTTTGATTTATTTTAGTTATTTTGGTAAAACTTTTTTATTTCTCTTATTTCTCTCAATGCTGGTGTGTCCCTGTTACAGACCACCACTAGAGAGTGGAGTATTCCATTCATTCCAGGCCTTTAAATCCTGCACTGAAGTTACATCAGGCTGCAGTAAAGTCCTGCAGTCATAATGAAGAGCCTGAGCTACCTGACTGCGCTTATCAGTCAGAATTCCACCGTGCTGCTGACGGATGGGGAGGGATGGGACTGTGACAGCGGATGAAAGCGTTTTCAGAGCGCCGGGACATTGGTACTTTGTACAGAACTCTGACAGGACACATATGTCATGTGCCGCTCGCTCTGTCCTCTCTCCAGTGCTATCGTTCACACCGCCGCTGCGGCACTGCGGCGCGTCCACGCCCGACATTTATGCTCTTAAAATATTGTCGCTTTTCTCCCTTATAGACTTGTTTGCTCGCTCGGCGCTTGTGCATGCAGGACAGGCTTTAATCTCATCCCTCGCTCCTCTCCTCCGTCAGAGGGGACACACATTTCAAGCGCATCCCGAGCCATGACATAAAACTAATGACCGAATAAATCTGACCATGAGGGAAAGTCATGATTAAAAAAGTTTGCAGAGGAACCGGCTCCTGAATTCTGAGGAAGGAGAAAGAGAGAGAGAGAAAGAGAGAGAGAGAGAGAGAGAGAGAGAGAGAGAGAGAGAGAGAAAAAGAGAGAGAGAGTAGACATAGAGAAAGAGAGAGGTACATACACAGAGACACAGAAACAGAAATAAGTAGCAAGAGTCTAGGGAGTTAAAAAAGGGAGAAAGAAACAGGTGAAGATAAAGAAAGAAGGTGAGAGAGTGAGGGAGAGAGAAAAAAAGGAAGGAGAGAGAACAACAAAAGAGAAAGCAAGAAGGTGAGAGAGAGAGGGAGAGAGATTTAACAGAGAGAAGTAGAGAGAGAATGAGTGAAAGAGAGAGAGTTGAAGTGAGAGAAAGAGAGTAAGAGAGAGCGAATAAGAGACAAGAATAAATAGAGAAAGAGTGAAAGAGACCTGTATAGAAAGAGGGTGAAAGAGAGGGGGGTATAGAGTGAAAAAAAGAAAAAGAGAGAAAGAGAGGGAGAGACATAAAGAGAGAGAAATATAAAAAGAGCGAGATTGACAGAGAGAATGAAATAGTAAAAGAAAGAAAGAGAAACTGAGAAAGAGAGAAACAGATATAGAGAGGGAGTGTTTTAAAGAGAGAGATTAGACAGAGATAATGAAAGAGTAAAAGAAAGAAAGAGAAACTGACAGAGAGAGAGAGAGAGAGAGAGAGAGAAAGAGATTAGACAGAGAGAAAGAGAGAGATATACATATACAGAGAAAAACAGAAATTAGTAAGAGGGGATAAAGAATGTAAGAGAAAGAGACAAAAAAGAGGGAGAGAGAACAAAAAAGCAAGGGCAAGAATGTGAGAAAAAGTGAGAGAGAAAAGGAGAGATATTGAACAGAGAGCGGTAGAGAGAGAATCAGAGTGAAAGAGAGAAAAAAGAGGGGGAGTGAGGAAGAGTGGTAGTGTAAGAAAGATAGTAAAAGAGAGTGAATAAGAGATAAAAATAAAAAGTAAGAGTAAAAGAGAATGAGGGAGGGTGGTATAGGGTAAAAAGAAAAAAGAGAGGGAGAGATAGAGGAATAGATGTTGAGAGAGGAAGATATAGAAATAGAGAGATTAGGCAGAGAAAGAATAAAAGAGCAAAAGAAAGAAAGAGAAACTGTGAGAATGAGACAGAGAGAGAGGGGAATAAAGGTAGAGAGAGGAAGCGAGAGGGAGAAAGAGAGAGAGAGAGAGAGAGAGAGGAATAGAGATAGAGAGAGGGAGAGAGAGAAGGCTAAAGGCAACCTGGGTAATTGTGAGGCTGATGGAAACTCTTAATACCATTTCTATCTTATCAAGGTCCTCTCCTCCGCCAGAGCCAGAGAGTCACCATCTGAATAGCAATGCGTCCGTCAGGAGATAATGGAGTTTCATTAAAGAGGGCGGGAAGAAAAAAAAACAACGCCCTCTTCAGTGGAGTCCTCTCACAGCACTGATATCAGCCTCTCGCTTTAATTCTGTCCCGAAAATGTCCCGTACACTCTGGAAGAGATTATCAAGCTGAGGACGGCTGATTAATAATAATGCCGTGTTCTTCATTTCGGACTATTTTAGCTTCTCCACCGAGGGCTAGCACATCTATCTTCACAGCTCTGCTGTAATATTGCTGCGTTTATAGTGCCTAGTGATGCTGCATTGATTAGCGGATGTTAGAAAAGAGGCGGGGTCTGAATTCCCATGTATTGGAGGAGGCGTATGCATGTGATGATGTCGAGGATTCATAGTTGACTAAGCTAAATTGTGGAGAATATGGGGAAAACATAAAAAAAAAAATATATATATATATATATATATATATATATATATATATATATATATATATACTGTACAGTGGTGGATGTAAATCTGTAGCACCCTTCTCGATTGTCATTTGTTGTTACATCTCTACGCTGATGATTTTGCATAAACTCTCCTTAGAGTGTTAAACTCTAAACTTTTTATCAAATGGACTAGGCTTGCAGGGATAGTTAGAGACAGGCAGGGTCAGTAACA